>NW_026261663.1:0-30357 GCF_900747795.2 Erpetoichthys calabaricus | reverse complement strand
AGTGTTTTTCAGCACTTGAAACGCACCATTGTGCAAGTCAAGTTACATTCAACTATATCTCAGTCCCACGTGAAAATACTGATGTAAAAACTGTTCCAAATGATGTAATACATAGTTCTCTAATGGGTAATAACTCTTTGGATGGTTTCCTAAGTGTTACTCAAGGTCAACATCAACATCTCAAATTCACATTGTTTTCCCCATTGAAACGCATTGGGCAAAAACTGATGTTGATTGTTACTCAATGTTCCTTAACTTCTTATGTGTGGAAACCACTTGTATCACATGTGAAATGATGGATTTCTAACAGAATTTAACTGTGTAGATCAGATTCTACTAAGATTAACCAGCCGTAACACTTGTTATCACTTGGAGTGTTTTTCAGCTCTTGAAACGCACCATTGTGAAGTCAAGTTACATTCAACTATATCTCAGTCCCACGTGAAAATACTGATGTAAAACTGTTCCAAATGATGTAATACATAGTTCTCTAATGGGTAATAACTCTTTGGGATGGTTTCCTAAGTGTTACTCAAGGTAAACATCAACATCTCAAATTCACTTGTTTTCCCCATTGAAACGCATTGGGCAAAACTGATGTTGATTGTTACTCAATGTTCCTTAACTTCTATGTGTGGAAACCACTTGTATCACATGTGAAATGATGGATTCTAACAGAATTTAACTGTGTAGATCAGATTCTACTAGATTAACCAGCCGTAACACTTGTTATCACTTGGAGTGTTTTTCAGCTCTTGAAACGCACCATTGTGAAGTCAAGTTACATTCAACTATATCTCAGTCCCACGTGAAAATACTGATGTAAAACTGTTCCAAATGATGTAATACATAGTTCTCTAATGGGGTAATAACTCTTTGGATGGTTTCCTAAGTGTTACTCAAGGTAAACATCAACATCTCAAATTCACTTGTTTTCCCCATTGAAACGCATTGGGCAAAACTGATGTTGATTGTTACTCAATGTTCCTTAACTTCTATGTGTGGAAACCACTTGTATCACATGTGAAATGATGGATTCTAACAGAATTTAACTGTGTAGATCAGATTCTACTAGATTAACCAGCCGTAACACTTGTTATCACTTGGAGTGTTTTTCAGCTCTTGAAACGCACCATTGTGAAGTCAAGTTACATTCAACTATATCTCAGTCCCACGTGAAAATACTGATGTAAAACTGTTCCAAATGATGTAATACATAGTTCTCTAATGGGTAATAACTCTTTGGATGGTTTCCTAAGTGTTACTCAAGGTAAACATCAACATCTCAAATTCACTTGTTTTCCCCATTGAAACGCATTGGGCAAAACTGATGTTGATTGTTACTCAATGTTCCTTAACTTCTATGTGTGGAAACCACTTGTATCACATGTGAAATGATGGATTCTAACAGAATTTAACTGTGTAGATCAGATTCTACTAGATTAACCAGCCGTAACACTTGTTATCACTTGGAGTGTTTTTCAGCTCTTGAAACGCACCATTGTGAAGTCAAGTTACATTCAACTATATCTCAGTCCCACGTGAAAATACTGATGTAAAACTGTTCCAAATGATGTAATACATAGTTCTCTAATGGGTAATAACTCTTTGGATGGTTTCCTAAGTGTTACTCAAGGTAAACATCAACATCTCAAATTCACTTGTTTTCCCCATTGAAACGCATTGGGCAAAACTGATGTTGATTGTTACTCAATGTTCCTTAACTTCTATGTGTGGAAACCACTTGTATCACATGTGAAATGATGGATTCTAACAGAATTTAACTGTGTAGATCAGATTCTACTAGATTAACCAGCCGTAACACTTGTTATCACTTGGAGTGTTTTTCAGCTCTTGAAACGCACCATTGTGAAGTCAAGTTACATTCAACTATATCTCAGTCCCACGTGAAAATACTGATGTAAAACTGTTCCAAATGATGTAATACATAGTTCTCTAATGGGTAATAACTCTTTGGATGGTTTCCTAAGTGTTACTCAAGGTAAACATCAACATCTCAAATTCACTTGTTTTCCCCATTGAAACGCATTGGGCAAAACTGATGTTGATTGTTACTCAATGTTCCTTAACTTCTATGTGTGGAAACCACTTGTATCACATGTGAAATGATGGATTCTAACAGAATTTAACTGTGTAGATCAGATTCTACTAGATTAACCAGCCGTAACACTTGTTATCACTTGGAGTGTTTTTCAGCTCTTGAAACGCACCATTGTGAAGTCAAGTTACATTCAACTATATCTCAGTCCCACGTGAAAATACTGATGTAAAACTGTTCCAAATGATGTAATACATAGTTCTCTAATGGGTAATAACTCTTTGGATGGTTTCCTAAGTGTTACTCAAGGTAAACATCAACATCTCAAATTCACTTGTTTTCCCCATTGAAACGCATTGGGCAAAACTGATGTTGATTGTTACTCAATGTTCCTTAACTTCTATGTGTGGAAACCACTTGTATCACATGTGAAATGATGGATTCTAACAGAATTTAACTGTGTAGATCAGATTCTACTAGATTAACCAGCCGTAACACTTGTTATCACTTGGAGTGTTTTTCAGCTCTTGAAACGCACCATTGTGAAGTCAAGTTACATTCAACTATATCTCAGTCCCACGTGAAAATACTGATGTAAAACTGTTCCAAATGATGTAATACATAGTTCTCTAATGGGTAATAACTCTTTGGATGGTTTCCTAAGTGTTACTCAAGGTAAACATCAACATCTCAAATTCACTTGTTTTCCCCATTGAAACGCATTGGGCAAAACTGATGTTGATTGTTACTCAATGTTCCTTAACTTCTATGTGTGGAAACCACTTGTATCACATGTGAAATGATGGATTCTAACAGAATTTAACTGTGTAGATCAGATTCTACTAGATTAACCAGCCGTAACACTTGTTATCACTTGGAGTGTTTTTCAGCTCTTGAAACGCACCATTGTGAAGTCAAGTTACATTCAACTATATCTCAGTCCCACGTGAAAATACTGATGTAAAACTGTTCCAAATGATGTAATACATAGTTCTCTAATGGGTAATAACTCTTTGGATGGTTTCCTAAGTGTTACTCAAGGTAAACATCAACATCTCAAATTCACTTGTTTTCCCCATTGAAACGCATTGGGCAAAACTGATGTTGATTGTTACTCAATGTTCCTTAACTTCTATGTGTGGAAACCACTTGTATCACATGTGAAATGATGGATTCTAACAGAATTTAACTGTGTAGATCAGATTCTACTAGATTAACCAGCCGTAACACTTGTTATCACTTGGAGTGTTTTTCAGCTCTTGAAACGCACCATTGTGAAGTCAAGTTACATTCAACTATATCTCAGTCCCACGTGAAAATACTGATGTAAAACTGTTCCAAATGATGTAATACATAGTTCTCTAATGGGTAATAACTCTTTGGATGGTTTCCTAAGTGTTACTCAAGGTAAACATCAACATCTCAAATTCACTTGTTTTCCCCATTGAAACGCATTGGGCAAAACTGATGTTGATTGTTACTCAATGTTCCTTAACTTCTATGTGTGGAAACCACTTGTATCACATGTGAAATGATGGATTCTAACAGAATTTAACTGTGTAGATCAGATTCTACTAGATTAACCAGCCGTAACACTTGTTATCACTTGGAGTGTTTTTCAGCTCTTGAAACGCACCATTGTGAAGTCAAGTTACATTCAACTATATCTCAGTCCCACGTGAAAATACTGATGTAAAACTGTTCCAAATGATGTAATACATAGTTCTCTAATGGGTAATAACTCTTTGGATGGTTTCCTAAGTGTTACTCAAGGTAAACATCAACATCTCAAATTCACTTGTTTTCCCATTGAAACGCATTGGGCAAAACTGATGTTGATTGTTACTCAATGTTCCTTAACTTCTATGTGTGGAAACCACTTGTATCACATGTGAAATGATGGATTCTAACAGAATTTAACTGTGTAGATCAGATTCTACTAGATTAACCAGCCGTAACACTTGTTATCACTTGGAGTGTTTTTCAGCTCTTGAAACGCACCATTGTGAAGTCAAGTTACATTCAACTATATCTCAGTCCCACGTGAAAATACTGATGTAAAACTGTTCCAAATGATGTAATACATAGTTCTCTAATGGGTAATAACTCTTTGGATGGTTTCCTAAGTGTTACTCAAGGTAAACATCAACATCTCAAATTCACTTGTTTTCCCCATTGAAACGCATTGGGCAAAACTGATGTTGATTGTTACTCAATGTTCCTTAACTTCTATGTGTGGAAACCACTTGTATCACATGTGAAATGATGGATTCTAACAGAATTTAACTGTGTAGATCAGATTCTACTAGATTAACCAGCCGTAACACTTGTTATCACTTGGAGTGTTTTTCAGCTCTTGAAACGCACCATTGTGAAGTCAAGTTACATTCAACTATATCTCAGTCCCACGTGAAAATACTGATGTAAAACTGTTCCAAATGATGTAATACATAGTTCTCTAATGGGTAATAACTCTTTGGATGGTTTCCTAAGTGTTACTCAAGGTAAACATCAACATCTCAAATTCACTTGTTTTCCCCATTGAAACGCATTGGGCAAAACTGATGTTGATTGTTACTCAATGTTCCTTAACTTCTATGTGTGGAAACCACTTGTATCACATGTGAAATGATGGATTCTAACAGAATTTAACTGTGTAGATCAGATTCTACTAGATTAACCAGCCGTAACACTTGTTATCACTTGGAGTGTTTTTCAGCTCTTGAAACGCACCATTGTGAAGTCAAGTTACATTCAACTATATCTCAGTCCCACGTGAAAATACTGATGTAAAACTGTTCCAAATGATGTAATACATAGTTCTCTAATGGGTAATAACTCTTTGGATGGTTTCCTAAGTGTTACTCAAGGTAAACATCAACATCTCAAATTCACTTGTTTTCCCCATTGAAACGCATTGGGCAAAACTGATGTTGATTGTTACTCAATGTTCCTTAACTTCTATGTGTGGAAACCACTTGTATCACATGTGAAATGATGGATTCTAACAGAATTTAACTGTGTAGATCAGATTCTACTAGATTAACCAGCCGTAACACTTGTTATCACTTGGAGTGTTTTTCAGCTCTTGAAACGCACCATTGTGAAGTCAAGTTACATTCAACTATATCTCAGTCCCACGTGAAAATACTGATGTAAAACTGTTCCAAATGATGTAATACATAGTTCTCTAATGGGTAATAACTCTTTGGATGGTTTCCTAAGTGTTACTCAAGGTAAACATCAACATCTCAAATTCACTTGTTTTCCCCATTGAAACGCATTGGGCAAAACTGATGTTGATTGTTACTCAATGTTCCTTAACTTCTATGTGTGGAAACCACTTGTATCACATGTGAAATGATGGATTCTAACAGAATTTAACTGTGTAGATCAGATTCTACTAGATTAACCAGCCGTAACACTTGTTATCACTTGGAGTGTTTTTCAGCTCTTGAAACGCACCATTGTGAAGTCAAGTTACATTCAACTATATCTCAGTCCCACGTGAAAATACTGATGTAAAACTGTTCCAAATGATGTAATACATAGTTCTCTAATGGGTAATAACTCTTTGGATGGTTTCCTAAGTGTTACTCAAGGTAAACATCAACATCTCAAATTCACTTGTTTTCCCCATTGAAACGCATTGGGCAAAACTGATGTTGATTGTTACTCAATGTTCCTTAACTTCTATGTGTGGAAACCACTTGTATCACATGTGAAATGATGGATTCTAACAGAATTTAACTGTGTAGATCAGATTCTACTAGATTAACCAGCCGTAACACTTGTTATCACTTGGAGTGTTTTTCAGCTCTTGAAACGCACCATTGTGAAGTCAAGTTACATTCAACTATATCTCAGTCCCACGTGAAAATACTGATGTAAAACTGTTCCAAATGATGTAATACATAGTTCTCTAATGGGTAATAACTCTTTGGATGGTTTCCTAAGTGTTACTCAAGGTAAACATCAACATCTCAAATTCACTTGTTTTCCCCATTGAAACGCATTGGGCAAAACTGATGTTGATTGTTACTCAATGTTCCTTAACTTCTATGTGTGGAAACCACTTGTATCACATGTGAAATGATGGATTCTAACAGAATTTAACTGTGTAGATCAGATTCTACTAGATTAACCAGCCGTAACACTTGTTATCACTTGGAGTGTTTTTCAGCTCTTGAAACGCACCATTGTGAAGTCAAGTTACATTCAACTATATCTCAGTCCCACGTGAAAATACTGATGTAAAACTGTTCCAAATGATGTAATACATAGTTCTCTAATGGGTAATAACTCTTTGGATGGTTTCCTAAGTGTTACTCAAGGTAAACATCAACATCTCAAATTCACTTGTTTTCCCCATTGAAACGCATTGGGCAAAACTGATGTTGATTGTTACTCAATGTTCCTTAACTTCTATGTGTGGAAACCACTTGTATCACATGTGAAATGATGGATTCTAACAGAATTTAACTGTGTAGATCAGATTCTACTAGATTAACCAGCCGTAACACTTGTTATCACTTGGAGTGTTTTTCAGCTCTTGAAACGCACCATTGTGAAGTCAAGTTACATTCAACTATATCTCAGTCCCACGTGAAAATACTGATGTAAAACTGTTCCAAATGATGTAATACATAGTTCTCTAATGGGTAATAACTCTTTGGATGGTTTCCTAAGTGTTACTCAAGGTAAACATCAACATCTCAAATTCACTTGTTTTCCCCATTGAAACGCATTGGGCAAAACTGATGTTGATTGTTACTCAATGTTCCTTAACTTCTATGTGTGGAAACCACTTGTATCACATGTGAAATGATGGATTCTAACAGAATTTAACTGTGTAGATCAGATTCTACTAGATTAACCAGCCGTAACACTTGTTATCACTTGGAGTGTTTTTCAGCTCTTGAAACGCACCATTGTGAAGTCAAGTTACATTCAACTATATCTCAGTCCCACGTGAAAATACTGATGTAAAACTGTTCCAAATGATGTAATACATAGTTCTCTAATGGGTAATAACTCTTTGGATGGTTTCCTAAGTGTTACTCAAGGTAAACATCAACATCTCAAATTCACTTGTTTTCCCCATTGAAACGCATTGGGCAAAACTGATGTTGATTGTTACTCAATGTTCCTTAACTTCTATGTGTGGAAACCACTTGTATCACATGTGAAATGATGGATTCTAACAGAATTTAACTGTGTAGATCAGATTCTACTAGATTAACCAGCCGTAACACTTGTTATCACTTGGAGTGTTTTTCAGCTCTTGAAACGCACCATTGTGAAGTCAAGTTACATTCAACTATATCTCAGTCCCACGTGAAAATACTGATGTAAAACTGTTCCAAATGATGTAATACATAGTTCTCTAATGGGTAATAACTCTTTGGATGGTTTCCTAAGTGTTACTCAAGGTAAACATCAACATCTCAAATTCACTTGTTTTCCCCATTGAAACGCATTGGGCAAAACTGATGTTGATTGTTACTCAATGTTCCTTAACTTCTATGTGTGGAAACCACTTGTATCACATGTGAAATGATGGATTCTAACAGAATTTAACTGTGTAGATCAGATTCTACTAGATTAACCAGCCGTAACACTTGTTATCACTTGGAGTGTTTTTCAGCTCTTGAAACGCACCATTGTGAAGTCAAGTTACATTCAACTATATCTCAGTCCCACGTGAAAATACTGATGTAAAACTGTTCCAAATGATGTAATACATAGTTCTCTAATGGGTAATAACTCTTTGGATGGTTTCCTAAGTGTTACTCAAGGTAAACATCAACATCTCAAATTCACTTGTTTTCCCCATTGAAACGCATTGGGCAAAACTGATGTTGATTGTTACTCAATGTTCCTTAACTTCTATGTGTGGAAACCACTTGTATCACATGTGAAATGATGGATTCTAACAGAATTTAACTGTGTAGATCAGATTCTACTAGATTAACCAGCCGTAACACTTGTTATCACTTGGAGTGTTTTTCAGCTCTTGAAACGCACCATTGTGAAGTCAAGTTACATTCAACTATATCTCAGTCCCACGTGAAAATACTGATGTAAAACTGTTCCAAATGATGTAATACATAGTTCTCTAATGGGTAATAACTCTTTGGATGGTTTCCTAAGTGTTACTCAAGGTAAACATCAACATCTCAAATTCACTTGTTTTCCCCATTGAAACGCATTGGGCAAAACTGATGTTGATTGTTACTCAATGTTCCTTAACTTCTATGTGTGGAAACCACTTGTATCACATGTGAAATGATGGATTCTAACAGAATTTAACTGTGTAGATCAGATTCTACTAGATTAACCAGCCGTAACACTTGTTATCACTTGGAGTGTTTTTCAGCTCTTGAAACGCACCATTGTGAAGTCAAGTTACATTCAACTATATCTCAGTCCCACGTGAAAATACTGATGTAAAACTGTTCCAAATGATGTAATACATAGTTCTCTAATGGGTAATAACTCTTTGGATGGTTTCCTAAGTGTTACTCAAGGTAAACATCAACATCTCAAATTCACTTGTTTTCCCCATTGAAACGCATTGGGCAAAACTGATGTTGATTGTTACTCAATGTTCCTTAACTTCTATGTGTGGAAACCACTTGTATCACATGTGAAATGATGGATTCTAACAGAATTTAACTGTGTAGATCAGATTCTACTAGATTAACCAGCCGTAACACTTGTTATCACTTGGAGTGTTTTTCAGCTCTTGAAACGCACCATTGTGAAGTCAAGTTACATTCAACTATATCTCAGTCCCACGTGAAAATACTGATGTAAAACTGTTCCAAATGATGTAATACATAGTTCTCTAATGGGTAATAACTCTTTGGATGGTTTCCTAAGTGTTACTCAAGGTAAACATCAACATCTCAAATTCACTTGTTTTCCCCATTGAAACGCATTGGGCAAAACTGATGTTGATTGTTACTCAATGTTCCTTAACTTCTATGTGTGGAAACCACTTGTATCACATGTGAAATGATGGATTCTAACAGAATTTAACTGTGTAGATCAGATTCTACTAGATTAACCAGCCGTAACACTTGTTATCACTTGGAGTGTTTTTCAGCTCTTGAAACGCACCATTGTGAAGTCAAGTTACATTCAACTATATCTCAGTCCCACGTGAAAATACTGATGTAAAACTGTTCCAAATGATGTAATACATAGTTCTCTAATGGGTAATAACTCTTTGGATGGTTTCCTAAGTGTTACTCAAGGTAAACATCAACATCTCAAATTCACTTGTTTTCCCCATTGAAACGCATTGGGCAAAACTGATGTTGATTGTTACTCAATGTTCCTTAACTTCTATGTGTGGAAACCACTTGTATCACATGTGAAATGATGGATTCTAACAGAATTTAACTGTGTAGATCAGATTCTACTAGATTAACCAGCCGTAACACTTGTTATCACTTGGAGTGTTTTTCAGCTCTTGAAACGCACCATTGTGAAGTCAAGTTACATTCAACTATATCTCAGTCCCACGTGAAAATACTGATGTAAAACTGTTCCAAATGATGTAATACATAGTTCTCTAATGGGTAATAACTCTTTGGATGGTTTCCTAAGTGTTACTCAAGGTAAACATCAACATCTCAAATTCACTTGTTTTCCCCATTGAAACGCATTGGGCAAAACTGATGTTGATTGTTACTCAATGTTCCTTAACTTCTATGTGTGGAAACCACTTGTATCACATGTGAAATGATGGATTCTAACAGAATTTAACTGTGTAGATCAGATTCTACTAGATTAACCAGCCGTAACACTTGTTATCACTTGGAGTGTTTTTCAGCTCTTGAAACGCACCATTGTGAAGTCAAGTTACATTCAACTATATCTCAGTCCCACGTGAAAATACTGATGTAAAACTGTTCCAAATGATGTAATACATAGTTCTCTAATGGGTAATAACTCTTTGGATGGTTTCCTAAGTGTTACTCAAGGTAAACATCAACATCTCAAATTCACTTGTTTTCCCCATTGAAACGCATTGGGCAAAACTGATGTTGATTGTTACTCAATGTTCCTTAACTTCTATGTGTGGAAACCACTTGTATCACATGTGAAATGATGGATTCTAACAGAATTTAACTGTGTAGATCAGATTCTACTAGATTAACCAGCCGTAACACTTGTTATCACTTGGAGTGTTTTTCAGCTCTTGAAACGCACCATTGTGAAGTCAAGTTACATTCAACTATATCTCAGTCCCACGTGAAAATACTGATGTAAAACTGTTCCAAATGATGTAATACATAGTTCTCTAATGGGTAATAACTCTTTGGATGGTTTCCTAAGTGTTACTCAAGGTAAACATCAACATCTCAAATTCACTTGTTTTCCCCATTGAAACGCATTGGGCAAAACTGATGTTGATTGTTACTCAATGTTCCTTAACTTCTATGTGTGGAAACCACTTGTATCACATGTGAAATGATGGATTCTAACAGAATTTAACTGTGTAGATCAGATTCTACTAGATTAACCAGCCGTAACACTTGTTATCACTTGGAGTGTTTTTCAGCTCTTGAAACGCACCATTGTGAAGTCAAGTTACATTCAACTATATCTCAGTCCCACGTGAAAATACTGATGTAAAACTGTTCCAAATGATGTAATACATAGTTCTCTAATGGGTAATAACTCTTTGGATGGTTTCCTAAGTGTTACTCAAGGTAAACATCAACATCTCAAATTCACTTGTTTTCCCCATTGAAACGCATTGGGCAAAACTGATGTTGATTGTTACTCAATGTTCCTTAACTTCTATGTGTGGAAACCACTTGTATCACATGTGAAATGATGGATTCTAACAGAATTTAACTGTGTAGATCAGATTCTACTAGATTAACCAGCCGTAACACTTGTTATCACTTGGAGTGTTTTTTCAGCTCTTGAAACGCACCATTGTGAAGTCAAGTTACATTCAACTATATCTCAGTCCCACGTGAAAATACTGATGTAAAACTGTTCCAAATGATGTAATACATAGTTCTCTAATGGGTAATAACTCTTTGGATGGTTTCCTAAGTGTTACTCAAGGTAAACATCAACATCTCAAATTCACTTGTTTTCCCCATTGAAACGCATTGGGCAAAACTGATGTTGATTGTTACTCAATGTTCCTTAACTTCTATGTGTGGAAACCACTTGTATCACATGTGAAATGATGGATTCTAACAGAATTTAACTGTGTAGATCAGATTCTACTAGATTAACCAGCCGTAACACTTGTTATCACTTGGAGTGTTTTTCAGCTCTTGAAACGCACCATTGTGAAGTCAAGTTACATTCAACTATATCTCAGTCCCACGTGAAAATACTGATGTAAAACTGTTCCAAATGATGTAATACATAGTTCTCTAATGGGTAATAACTCTTTGGATGGTTTCCTAAGTGTTACTCAAGGTAAACATCAACATCTCAAATTCACTTGTTTTCCCCATTGAAACGCATTGGGCAAAACTGATGTTGATTGTTACTCAATGTTCCTTAACTTCTATGTGTGGAAACCACTTGTATCACATGTGAAATGATGGATTCTAACAGAATTTAACTGTGTAGATCAGATTCTACTAGATTAACCAGCCGTAACACTTGTTATCACTTGGAGTGTTTTTCAGCTCTTGAAACGCACCATTGTGAAGTCAAGTTACATTCAACTATATCTCAGTCCCACGTGAAAATACTGATGTAAAACTGTTCCAAATGATGTAATACATAGTTCTCTAATGGGTAATAACTCTTTGGATGGTTTCCTAAGTGTTACTCAAGGTAAACATCAACATCTCAAATTCACTTGTTTTCCCCATTGAAACGCATTGGGCAAAACTGATGTTGATTGTTACTCAATGTTCCTTAACTTCTATGTGTGGAAACCACTTGTATCACATGTGAAATGATGGATTCTAACAGAATTTAACTGTGTAGATCAGATTCTACTAGATTAACCAGCCGTAACACTTGTTATCACTTGGAGTGTTTTTCAGCTCTTGAAACGCACCATTGTGAAGTCAAGTTACATTCAACTATATCTCAGTCCCACGTGAAAATACTGATGTAAAACTGTTCCAAATGATGTAATACATAGTTCTCTAATGGGTAATAACTCTTTGGATGGTTTCCTAAGTGTTACTCAAGGTAAACATCAACATCTCAAATTCACTTGTTTTCCCCATTGAAACGCATTGGGCAAAACTGATGTTGATTGTTACTCAATGTTCCTTAACTTCTATGTGTGGAAACCACTTGTATCACATGTGAAATGATGGATTCTAACAGAATTTAACTGTGTAGATCAGATTCTACTAGATTAACCAGCCGTAACACTTGTTATCACTTGGAGTGTTTTTCAGCTCTTGAAACGCACCATTGTGAAGTCAAGTTACATTCAACTATATCTCAGTCCCACGTGAAAATACTGATGTAAAACTGTTCCAAATGATGTAATACATAGTTCTCTAATGGGTAATAACTCTTTGGATGGTTTCCTAAGTGTTACTCAAGGTAAACATCAACATCTCAAATTCACTTGTTTTCCCCATTGAAACGCATTGGGCAAAACTGATGTTGATTGTTACTCAATGTTCCTTAACTTCTATGTGTGGAAACCACTTGTATCACATGTGAAATGATGGATTCTAACAGAATTTAACTGTGTAGATCAGATTCTACTAGATTAACCAGCCGTAACACTTGTTATCACTTGGAGTGTTTTTCAGCTCTTGAAACGCACCATTGTGAAGTCAAGTTACATTCAACTATATCTCAGTCCCACGTGAAAATACTGATGTAAAACTGTTCCAAATGATGTAATACATAGTTCTCTAATGGGTAATAACTCTTTGGATGGTTTCCTAAGTGTTACTCAAGGTAAACATCAACATCTCAAATTCACTTGTTTTCCCCATTGAAACGCATTGGGCAAAACTGATGTTGATTGTTACTCAATGTTCCTTAACTTCTATGTGTGGAAACCACTTGTATCACATGTGAAATGATGGATTCTAACAGAATTTAACTGTGTAGATCAGATTCTACTAGATTAACCAGCCGTAACACTTGTTATCACTTGGAGTGTTTTTCAGCTCTTGAAACGCACCATTGTGAAGTCAAGTTACATTCAACTATATCTCAGTCCCACGTGAAAATACTGATGTAAAACTGTTCCAAATGATGTAATACATAGTTCTCTAATGGGTAATAACTCTTTGGATGGTTTCCTAAGTGTTACTCAAGGTAAACATCAACATCTCAAATTCACTTGTTTTCCCCATTGAAACGCATTGGGCAAAACTGATGTTGATTGTTACTCAATGTTCCTTAACTTCTATGTGTGGAAACCACTTGTATCACATGTGAAATGATGGATTCTAACAGAATTTAACTGTGTAGATCAGATTCTACTAGATTAACCAGCCGTAACACTTGTTATCACTTGGAGTGTTTTTCAGCTCTTGAAACGCACCATTGTGAAGTCAAGTTACATTCAACTATATCTCAGTCCCACGTGAAAATACTGATGTAAAACTGTTCCAAATGATGTAATACATAGTTCTCTAATGGGTAATAACTCTTTGGATGGTTTCCTAAGTGTTACTCAAGGTAAACATCAACATCTCAAATTCACTTGTTTTCCCCATTGAAACGCATTGGGCAAAACTGATGTTGATTGTTACTCAATGTTCCTTAACTTCTATGTGTGGAAACCACTTGTATCACATGTGAAATGATGGATTCTAACAGAATTTAACTGTGTAGATCAGATTCTACTAGATTAACCAGCCGTAACACTTGTTATCACTTGGAGTGTTTTTCAGCTCTTGAAACGCACCATTGTGAAGTCAAGTTACATTCAACTATATCTCAGTCCCACGTGAAAATACTGATGTAAAACTGTTCCAAATGATGTAATACATAGTTCTCTAATGGGTAATAACTCTTTGGATGGTTTCCTAAGTGTTACTCAAGGTAAACATCAACATCTCAAATTCACTTGTTTTCCCCATTGAAACGCATTGGGCAAAACTGATGTTGATTGTTACTCAATGTTCCTTAACTTCTATGTGTGGAAACCACTTGTATCACATGTGAAATGATGGATTCTAACAGAATTTAACTGTGTAGATCAGATTCTACTAGATTAACCAGCCGTAACACTTGTTATCACTTGGAGTGTTTTTCAGCTCTTGAAACGCACCATTGTGAAGTCAAGTTACATTCAACTATATCTCAGTCCCACGTGAAAATACTGATGTAAAACTGTTCCAAATGATGTAATACATAGTTCTCTAATGGGTAATAACTCTTTGGATGGTTTCCTAAGTGTTACTCAAGGTAAACATCAACATCTCAAATTCACTTGTTTTCCCCATTGAAACGCATTGGGCAAAACTGATGTTGATTGTTACTCAATGTTCCTTAACTTCTATGTGTGGAAACCACTTGTATCACATGTGAAATGATGGATTCTAACAGAATTTAACTGTGTAGATCAGATTCTACTAGATTAACCAGCCGTAACACTTGTTATCACTTGGAGTGTTTTTCAGCTCTTGAAACGCACCATTGTGAAGTCAAGTTACATTCAACTATATCTCAGTCCCACGTGAAAATACTGATGTAAAACTGTTCCAAATGATGTAATACATAGTTCTCTAATGGGTAATAACTCTTTGGATGGTTTCCTAAGTGTTACTCAAGGTAAACATCAACATCTCAAATTCACTTGTTTTCCCCATTGAAACGCATTGGGCAAAACTGATGTTGATTGTTACTCAATGTTCCTTAACTTCTATGTGTGGAAACCACTTGTATCACATGTGAAATGATGGATTCTAACAGAATTTAACTGTGTAGATCAGATTCTACTAGATTAACCAGCCGTAACACTTGTTATCACTTGGAGTGTTTTTCAGCTCTTGAAACGCACCATTGTGAAGTCAAGTTACATTCAACTATATCTCAGTCCCACGTGAAAATACTGATGTAAAACTGTTCCAAATGATGTAATACATAGTTCTCTAATGGGTAATAACTCTTTGGATGGTTTCCTAAGTGTTACTCAAGGTAAACATCAACATCTCAAATTCACTTGTTTTCCCCATTGAAACGCATTGGGCAAAACTGATGTTGATTGTTACTCAATGTTCCTTAACTTCTATGTGTGGAAACCACTTGTATCACATGTGAAATGATGGATTCTAACAGAATTTAACTGTGTAGATCAGATTCTACTAGATTAACCAGCCGTAACACTTGTTATCACTTGGAGTGTTTTTCAGCTCTTGAAACGCACCATTGTGAAGTCAAGTTACATTCAACTATATCTCAGTCCCACGTGAAAATACTGATGTAAAACTGTTCCAAATGATGTAATACATAGTTCTCTAATGGGTAATAACTCTTTGGATGGTTTCCTAAGTGTTACTCAAGGTAAACATCAACATCTCAAATTCACTTGTTTTCCCCATTGAAACGCATTGGGCAAAACTGATGTTGATTGTTACTCAATGTTCCTTAACTTCTATGTGTGGAAACCACTTGTATCACATGTGAAATGATGGATTCTAACAGAATTTAACTGTGTAGATCAGATTCTACTAGATTAACCAGCCGTAACACTTGTTATCACTTGGAGTGTTTTTCAGCTCTTGAAACGCACCATTGTGAAGTCAAGTTACATTCAACTATATCTCAGTCCCACGTGAAAATACTGATGTAAAACTGTTCCAAATGATGTAATACATAGTTCTCTAATGGGTAATAACTCTTTGGATGGTTTCCTAAGTGTTACTCAAGGTAAACATCAACATCTCAAATTCACTTGTTTTCCCCATTGAAACGCATTGGGCAAAACTGATGTTGATTGTTACTCAATGTTCCTTAACTTCTATGTGTGGAAACCACTTGTATCACATGTGAAATGATGGATTCTAACAGAATTTAACTGTGTAGATCAGATTCTACTAGATTAACCAGCCGTAACACTTGTTATCACTTGGAGTGTTTTTCAGCTCTTGAAACGCACCATTGTGAAGTCAAGTTACATTCAACTATATCTCAGTCCCACGTGAAAATACTGATGTAAAACTGTTCCAAATGATGTAATACATAGTTCTCTAATGGGTAATAACTCTTTGGATGGTTTCCTAAGTGTTACTCAAGGTAAACATCAACATCTCAAATTCACTTGTTTTCCCCATTGAAACGCATTGGGCAAAACTGATGTTGATTGTTACTCAATGTTCCTTAACTTCTATGTGTGGAAACCACTTGTATCACATGTGAAATGATGGATTCTAACAGAATTTAACTGTGTAGATCAGATTCTACTAGATTAACCAGCCGTAACACTTGTTATCACTTGGAGTGTTTTTCAGCTCTTGAAACGCACCATTGTGAAGTCAAGTTACATTCAACTATATCTCAGTCCCACGTGAAAATACTGATGTAAAACTGTTCCAAATGATGTAATACATAGTTCTCTAATGGGTAATAACTCTTTGGATGGTTTCCTAAGTGTTACTCAAGGTAAACATCAACATCTCAAATTCACTTGTTTTCCCCATTGAAACGCATTGGGCAAAACTGATGTTGATTGTTACTCAATGTTCCTTAACTTCTATGTGTGGAAACCACTTGTATCACATGTGAAATGATGGATTCTAACAGAATTTAACTGTGTAGATCAGATTCTACTAGATTAACCAGCCGTAACACTTGTTATCACTTGGAGTGTTTTTCAGCTCTTGAAACGCACCATTGTGAAGTCAAGTTACATTCAACTATATCTCAGTCCCACGTGAAAATACTGATGTAAAACTGTTCCAAATGATGTAATACATAGTTCTCTAATGGGTAATAACTCTTTGGATGGTTTCCTAAGTGTTACTCAAGGTAAACATCAACATCTCAAATTCACTTGTTTTCCCCATTGAAACGCATTGGGCAAAACTGATGTTGATTGTTACTCAATGTTCCTTAACTTCTATGTGTGGAAACCACTTGTATCACATGTGAAATGATGGATTCTAACAGAATTTAACTGTGTAGATCAGATTCTACTAGATTAACCAGCCGTAACACTTGTTATCACTTGGAGTGTTTTTCAGCTCTTGAAACGCACCATTGTGAAGTCAAGTTACATTCAACTATATCTCAGTCCCACGTGAAAATACTGATGTAAAACTGTTCCAAATGATGTAATACATAGTTCTCTAATGGGTAATAACTCTTTGGATGGTTTCCTAAGTGTTACTCAAGGTAAACATCAACATCTCAAATTCACTTGTTTTCCCCATTGAAACGCATTGGGCAAAACTGATGTTGATTGTTACTCAATGTTCCTTAACTTCTATGTGTGGAAACCACTTGTATCACATGTGAAATGATGGATTCTAACAGAATTTAACTGTGTAGATCAGATTCTACTAGATTAACCAGCCGTAACACTTGTTATCACTTGGAGTGTTTTTCAGCTCTTGAAACGCACCATTGTGAAGTCAAGTTACATTCAACTATATCTCAGTCCCACGTGAAAATACTGATGTAAAACTGTTCCAAATGATGTAATACATAGTTCTCTAATGGGTAATAACTCTTTGGATGGTTTCCTAAGTGTTACTCAAGGTAAACATCAACATCTCAAATTCACTTGTTTTCCCCATTGAAACGCATTGGGCAAAACTGATGTTGATTGTTACTCAATGTTCCTTAACTTCTATGTGTGGAAACCACTTGTATCACATGTGAAATGATGGATTCTAACAGAATTTAACTGTGTAGATCAGATTCTACTAGATTAACCAGCCGTAACACTTGTTATCACTTGGAGTGTTTTTCAGCTCTTGAAACGCACCATTGTGAAGTCAAGTTACATTCAACTATATCTCAGTCCCACGTGAAAATACTGATGTAAAACTGTTCCAAATGATGTAATACATAGTTCTCTAATGGGTAATAACTCTTTGGATGGTTTCCTAAGTGTTACTCAAGGTAAACATCAACATCTCAAATTCACTTGTTTTCCCATTGAAACGCATTGGGCAAAACTGATGTTGATTGTTACTCAATGTTCCTTAACTTCTATGTGTGGAAACCACTTGTATCACATGTGAAATGATGGATTCTAACAGAATTTAACTGTGTAGATCAGATTCTACTAGATTAACCAGCCGTAACACTTGTTATCACTTGGAGTGTTTTTCAGCTCTTGAAACGCACCATTGTGAAGTCAAGTTACATTCAACTATATCTCAGTCCCACGTGAAAATACTGATGTAAAACTGTTCCAAATGATGTAATACATAGTTCTCTAATGGGTAATAACTCTTTGGATGGTTTCCTAAGTGTTACTCAAGGTAAACATCAACATCTCAAATTCACTTGTTTTCCCATTGAAACGCATTGGGCAAAACTGATGTTGATTGTTACTCAATGTTCCTTAACTTCTATGTGTGGAAACCACTTGTATCACATGTGAAATGATGGATTCTAACAGAATTTAACTGTGTAGATCAGATTCTACTAGATTAACCAGCCGTAACACTTGTTATCACTTGGAGTGTTTTTCAGCTCTTGAAACGCACCATTGTGAAGTCAAGTTACATTCAACTATATCTCAGTCCCACGTGAAAATACTGATGTAAAACTGTTCCAAATGATGTAATACATAGTTCTCTAATGGGTAATAACTCTTTGGATGGTTTCCTAAGTGTTACTCAAGGTAAACATCAACATCTCAAATTCACTTGTTTTCCCCATTGAAACGCATTGGGCAAAACTGATGTTGATTGTTACTCAATGTTCCTTAACTTCTATGTGTGGAAACCACTTGTATCACATGTGAAATGATGGATTCTAACAGAATTTAACTGTGTAGATCAGATTCTACTAGATTAACCAGCCGTAACACTTGTTATCACTTGGAGTGTTTTTCAGCTCTTGAAACGCACCATTGTGAAGTCAAGTTACATTCAACTATATCTCAGTCCCACGTGAAAATACTGATGTAAAACTGTTCCAAATGATGTAATACATAGTTCTCTAATGGGTAATAACTCTTTGGATGGTTTCCTAAGTGTTACTCAAGGTAAACATCAACATCTCAAATTCACTTGTTTTCCCCATTGAAACGCATTGGGCAAAACTGATGTTGATTGTTACTCAATGTTCCTTAACTTCTATGTGTGGAAACCACTTGTATCACATGTGAAATGATGGATTCTAACAGAATTTAACTGTGTAGATCAGATTCTACTAGATTAACCAGCCGTAACACTTGTTATCACTTGGAGTGTTTTTCAGCTCTTGAAACGCACCATTGTGAAGTCAAGTTACATTCAACTATATCTCAGTCCCACGTGAAAATACTGATGTAAAACTGTTCCAAATGATGTAATACATAGTTCTCTAATGGGTAATAACTCTTTGGATGGTTTCCTAAGTGTTACTCAAGGTAAACATCAACATCTCAAATTCACTTGTTTTCCCCATTGAAACGCATTGGGCAAAACTGATGTTGATTGTTACTCAATGTTCCTTAACTTCTATGTGTGGAAACCACTTGTATCACATGTGAAATGATGGATTCTAACAGAATTTAACTGTGTAGATCAGATTCTACTAGATTAACCAGCCGTAACACTTGTTATCACTTGGAGTGTTTTTCAGCTCTTGAAACGCACCATTGTGAAGTCAAGTTACATTCAACTATATCTCAGTCCCACGTGAAAATACTGATGTAAAACTGTTCCAAATGATGTAATACATAGTTCTCTAATGGGTAATAACTCTTTGGATGGTTTCCTAAGTGTTACTCAAGGTAAACATCAACATCTCAAATTCACTTGTTTTCCCCATTGAAACGCATTGGGCAAAACTGATGTTGATTGTTACTCAATGTTCCTTAACTTCTATGTGTGGAAACCACTTGTATCACATGTGAAATGATGGATTCTAACAGAATTTAACTGTGTAGATCAGATTCTACTAGATTAACCAGCCGTAACACTTGTTATCACTTGGAGTGTTTTTCAGCTCTTGAAACGCACCATTGTGAAGTCAAGTTACATTCAACTATATCTCAGTCCCACGTGAAAATACTGATGTAAAACTGTTCCAAATGATGTAATACATAGTTCTCTAATGGGTAATAACTCTTTGGATGGTTTCCTAAGTGTTACTCAAGGTAAACATCAACATCTCAAATTCACTTGTTTTCCCCATTGAAACGCATTGGGCAAAACTGATGTTGATTGTTACTCAATGTTCCTTAACTTCTATGTGTGGAAACCACTTGTATCACATGTGAAATGATGGATTCTAACAGAATTTAACTGTGTAGATCAGATTCTACTAGATTAACCAGCCGTAACACTTGTTATCACTTGGAGTGTTTTTCAGCTCTTGAAACGCACCATTGTGAAGTCAAGTTACATTCAACTATATCTCAGTCCCACGTGAAAATACTGATGTAAAACTGTTCCAAATGATGTAATACATAGTTCTCTAATGGGTAATAACTCTTTGGATGGTTTCCTAAGTGTTACTCAAGGTAAACATCAACATCTCAAATTCACTTGTTTTCCCCATTGAAACGCATTGGGCAAAACTGATGTTGATTGTTACTCAATGTTCCTTAACTTCTATGTGTGGAAACCACTTGTATCACATGTGAAATGATGGATTCTAACAGAATTTAACTGTGTAGATCAGATTCTACTAGATTAACCAGCCGTAACACTTGTTATCACTTGGAGTGTTTTTCAGCTCTTGAAACGCACCATTGTGAAGTCAAGTTACATTCAACTATATCTCAGTCCCACGTGAAAATACTGATGTAAAACTGTTCCAAATGATGTAATACATAGTTCTCTAATGGGTAATAACTCTTTGGATGGTTTCCTAAGTGTTACTCAAGGTAAACATCAACATCTCAAATTCACTTGTTTTCCCCATTGAAACGCATTGGGCAAAACTGATGTTGATTGTTACTCAATGTTCCTTAACTTCTATGTGTGGAAACCACTTGTATCACATGTGAAATGATGGATTCTAACAGAATTTAACTGTGTAGATCAGATTCTACTAGATTAACCAGCCGTAACACTTGTTATCACTTGGAGTGTTTTTCAGCTCTTGAAACGCACCATTGTGAAGTCAAGTTACATTCAACTATATCTCAGTCCCACGTGAAAATACTGATGTAAAACTGTTCCAAATGATGTAATACATAGTTCTCTAATGGGTAATAACTCTTTGGATGGTTTCCTAAGTGTTACTCAAGGTAAACATCAACATCTCAAATTCACTTGTTTTCCCCATTGAAACGCATTGGGCAAAACTGATGTTGATTGTTACTCAATGTTCCTTAACTTCTATGTGTGGAAACCACTTGTATCACATGTGAAATGATGGATTCTAACAGAATTTAACTGTGTAGATCAGATTCTACTAGATTAACCAGCCGTAACACTTGTTATCACTTGGAGTGTTTTTCAGCTCTTGAAACGCACCATTGTGAAGTCAAGTTACATTCAACTATATCTCAGTCCCACGTGAAAATACTGATGTAAAACTGTTCCAAATGATGTAATACATAGTTCTCTAATGGGTAATAACTCTTTGGATGGTTTCCTAAGTGTTACTCAAGGTAAACATCAACATCTCAAATTCACTTGTTTTCCCCATTGAAACGCATTGGGCAAAACTGATGTTGATTGTTACTCAATGTTCCTTAACTTCTATGTGTGGAAACCACTTGTATCACATGTGAAATGATGGATTCTAACAGAATTTAACTGTGTAGATCAGATTCTACTAGATTAACCAGCCGTAACACTTGTTATCACTTGGAGTGTTTTTCAGCTCTTGAAACGCACCATTGTGAAGTCAAGTTACATTCAACTATATCTCAGTCCCACGTGAAAATACTGATGTAAAACTGTTCCAAATGATGTAATACATAGTTCTCTAATGGGTAATAACTCTTTGGATGGTTTCCTAAGTGTTACTCAAGGTAAACATCAACATCTCAAATTCACTTGTTTTCCCCATTGAAACGCATTGGGCAAAACTGATGTTGATTGTTACTCAATGTTCCTTAACTTCTATGTGTGGAAACCACTTGTATCACATGTGAAATGATGGATTCTAACAGAATTTAACTGTGTAGATCAGATTCTACTAGATTAACCAGCCGTAACACTTGTTATCACTTGGAGTGTTTTTCAGCTCTTGAAACGCACCATTGTGAAGTCAAGTTACATTCAACTATATCTCAGTCCCACGTGAAAATACTGATGTAAAACTGTTCCAAATGATGTAATACATAGTTCTCTAATGGGTAATAACTCTTTGGATGGTTTCCTAAGTGTTACTCAAGGTAAACATCAACATCTCAAATTCACTTGTTTTCCCCCATTGAAACGCATTGGGCAAAACTGATGTTGATTGTTACTCAATGTTCCTTAACTTCTATGTGTGGAAACCACTTGTATCACATGTGAAATGATGGATTCTAACAGAATTTAACTGTGTAGATCAGATTCTACTAGATTAACCAGCCGTAACACTTGTTATCACTTGGAGTGTTTTTCAGCTCTTGAAACGCACCATTGTGAAGTCAAGTTACATTCAACTATATCTCAGTCCCACGTGAAAATACTGATGTAAAACTGTTCCAAATGATGTAATACATAGTTCTCTAATGGGTAATAACTCTTTGGATGGTTTCCTAAGTGTTACTCAAGGTAAACATCAACATCTCAAATTCACTTGTTTTCCCCATTGAAACGCATTGGGCAAAACTGATGTTGATTGTTACTCAATGTTCCTTAACTTCTATGTGTGGAAACCACTTGTATCACATGTGAAATGATGGATTCTAACAGAATTTAACTGTGTAGATCAGATTCTACTAGATTAACCAGCCGTAACACTTGTTATCACTTGGAGTGTTTTTCAGCTCTTGAAACGCGCCATTGTGAAGTCAAGTTACATTCAACTATATCTCAGTCCCACGTGAAAATACTGATGTAAAACTGTTCCAAATGATGTAATACATAGTTCTCTAATGGGTAATAACTCTTTGGATGGTTTCCTAAGTGTTACTCAAGGTAAACATCAACATCTCAAATTCACTTGTTTTCCCCATTGAAACGCATTGGGCAAAACTGATGTTGATTGTTACTCAATGTTCCTTAACTTCTATGTGTGGAAACCACTTGTATCACATGTGAAATGATGGATTCTAACAGAATTTAACTGTGTAGATCAGATTCTACTAGATTAACCAGCCGTAACACTTGTTATCACTTGGAGTGTTTTTCAGCTCTTGAAACGCACCATTGTGAAGTCAAGTTACATTCAACTATATCTCAGTCCCACGTGAAAATACTGATGTAAAACTGTTCCAAATGATGTAATACATAGTTCTCTAATGGGTAATAACTCTTTGGATGGTTTCCTAAGTGTTACTCAAGGTAAACATCAACATCTCAAATTCACTTGTTTTCCCCATTGAAACGCATTGGGCAAAACTGATGTTGATTGTTACTCAATGTTCCTTAACTTCTATGTGTGGAAACCACTTGTATCACATGTGAAATGATGGATTCTAACAGAATTTAACTGTGTAGATCAGATTCTACTAGATTAACCAGCCGTAACACTTGTTATCACTTGGAGTGTTTTTCAGCTCTTGAAACGCACCATTGTGAAGTCAAGTTACATTCAACTATATCTCAGTCCCACGTGAAAATACTGATGTAAAACTGTTCCAAATGATGTAATACATAGTTCTCTAATGGGTAATAACTCTTTGGATGGTTTCCTAAGTGTTACTCAAGGTAAACATCAACATCTCAAATTCACTTGTTTTCCCCATTGAAACGCATTGGGCAAAACTGATGTTGATTGTTACTCAATGTTCCTTAACTTCTATGTGTGGAAACCACTTGTATCACATGTGAAATGATGGATTCTAACAGAATTTAACTGTGTAGATCAGATTCTACTAGATTAACCAGCCGTAACACTTGTTATCACTTGGAGTGTTTTTCAGCTCTTGAAACGCACCATTGTGAAGTCAAGTTACATTCAACTATATCTCAGTCCCACGTGAAAATACTGATGTAAAACTGTTCCAAATGATGTAATACATAGTTCTCTAATGGGTAATAACTCTTTGGATGGTTTCCTAAGTGTTACTCAAGGTAAACATCAACATCTCAAATTCACTTGTTTTCCCCATTGAAACGCATTGGGCAAAACTGATGTTGATTGTTACTCAATGTTCCTTAACTTCTATGTGTGGAAACCACTTGTATCACATGTGAAATGATGGATTCTAACAGAATTTAACTGTGTAGATCAGATTCTACTAGATTAACCAGCCGTAACACTTGTTATCACTTGGAGTGTTTTTTCAGCTCTTGAAACGCACCATTGTGAAGTCAAGTTACATTCAACTATATCTCAGTCCCACGTGAAAATACTGATGTAAAACTGTTCCAAATGATGTAATACATAGTTCTCTAATGGGTAATAACTCTTTGGATGGTTTCCTAAGTGTTACTCAAGGTAAACATCAACATCTCAAATTCACTTGTTTTCCCCATTGAAACGCATTGGGCAAAACTGATGTTGATTGTTACTCAATGTTCCTTAACTTCTATGTGTGGAAACCACTTGTATCACATGTGAAATGATGGATTCTAACAGAATTTAACTGTGTAGATCAGATTCTACTAGATTAACCAGCCGTAACACTTGTTATCACTTGGAGTGTTTTTCAGCTCTTGAAACGCACCATTGTGAAGTCAAGTTACATTCAACTATATCTCAGTCCCACGTGAAAATACTGATGTAAAACTGTTCCAAATGATGTAATACATAGTTCTCTAATGGGTAATAACTCTTTGGATGGTTTCCTAAGTGTTACTCAAGGTAAACATCAACATCTCAAATTCACTTGTTTTCCCCATTGAAACGCATTGGGCAAAACTGATGTTGATTGTTACTCAATGTTCCTTAACTTCTATGTGTGGAAACCACTTGTATCACATGTGAAATGATGGATTCTAACAGAATTTAACTGTGTAGATCAGATTCTACTAGATTAACCAGCCGTAACACTTGTTATCACTTGGAGTGTTTTTCAGCTCTTGAAACGCACCATTGTGAAGTCAAGTTACATTCAACTATATCTCAGTCCCACGTGAAAATACTGATGTAAAACTGTTCCAAAGATGTAATACATAGTTCTCTAATGGGTAATAACTCTTTGGATGGTTTCCTAAGTGTTACTCAAGGTAAACATCAACATCTCAAATTCACTTGTTTTCCCCATTGAAACGCATTGGGCAAAACTGATGTTGATTGTTACTCAATGTTCCTTAACTTCTATGTGTGGAAACCACTTGTATCACATGTGAAATGATGGATTCTAACAGAATTTAACTGTGTAGATCAGATTCTACTAGATTAACCAGCCAGTAACACTTGTTATCACTTGGAGTGTTTTTCAGCTCTTGAAACGCACCATTGTGAAGTCAAGTTACATTCAACTATATCTCCGTCCCACGTGAAAATACTGATGTAAAACTGTTCCAAATGATGTAATACATAGTTCTCTAATGGGTAATAACTCTTTGGATGGTTTCCTAAGTGTTACTCAAGGTAAACATCAACATCTCAAAATTCACTTGTTTTCCCCATTGAAACGCATTGGGCAAAACTGATGTTGATTGTTACTCAATGTTCCTTAACTTCTATGTGTGGAAACCACTTGTATCACATGTGAAATGATGGATTCTAACAGAATTTAACTGTGTAGATCAGATTCTACTAGATTAACCAGCCGTAACACTTGTTATCACTTGGAGTGTTTTTCAGCTCTTGAAACGCACCATTGTGAAGTCAAGTTACATTCAACTATATCTCAGTCCCACGTGAAAATACTGATGTAAAACTGTTCCAAATGATGTAATACATAGTTCTCTAATGGGTAATAACTCTTTGGATGGTTTCCTAAGTGTTACTCAAGGTAAACATCAACATCTCAAATTCACTTGTTTTCCCCATTGAAACGCATTGGGCAAAACTGATGTTGATTGTTACTCAATGTTCCTTAACTTCTATGTGTGGAAACCACTTGTATCACATGTGAAATGATGGATTCTAACAGAATTTAACTGTGTAGATCAGATTCTACTAGATTAACCAGCCGTAACACTTGTTATCACTTGGAGTGTTTTTCAGCTCATGAAACGCACCATTGTGAAGTCAAGTTACATTCAACTATATCTCAGTCCCACGTGAAAATACTGATGTAAAACTGTTCCAAATGATGTCAATACATAGTTCTCTAATGGGTAATAACTCTTTGGATGTTTCCTAAGTGTTACTCAAGGTAAACATCAACATCTCAAATTCACTTGTTTTCCCCATTGAAACGCATTGGGCAAAACTGATGTTGATTGTTACTCAATGTTCCTTAACTTCTATGTGTGGAAACCACTTGTATCACATGTGAAATGATGGATTCTAACAGAATTTAACTGTGTAGATCAGATTCTACTAGATTAACCAGCCGTAACACTTGTTATCACTTGGAGTGTTTTTCAGCTCTTGAAACGCACCATTGTGAAGTCAAGTTACATTCAACTATATCTCAGTCCCACGTGAAAATACTGATGTAAAACTGTTCCAAATGATGTAATACATAGTTCTCTAATGGGTAATAACTCTTTGGATGGTTTCCTAAGTGTTACTCAGGTAAACATCAACATCTCAAATTCACTTGTTTTCCCCCATTGAAACGCATTGGGCAAAACTGATGTTGATTGTTACTCAATGTTCCTTAACTTCTATGTGTGGAAACCACTTGTATCACATGTGAAATGATGGATTCTAACAGAATTTAACTGTGTAGATCAGATTCTACTAGATTAACCCAGCCGTAACACTTGTTATCACTTGGAGTGTTTTTCAGCTCTTGAAACGCACCATTGTGAAGTCAAGTTACATTCAACTATATCTCAGTCCCACGTGAAAATACTGATGTAAAACTGTTCCAAATGATGTAATACATAGTTCTCTAATGGGTAATAACTCTTTGGATGGTTTCCTAAGTGTTACTCAAGGTAAACATCAACATCTCAAATTCACTTGTTTTCCCCTTTGAAACGCATTGGGCAAAACTGATGTTGATTGTTACTCAATGTTCCTTAACTTCTATGTGTGGAAACCACTTGTATCACATGTGAAATGATGGATTCTAACAGAATTTAACTGTGTAGATCAGATTCTACTAGATTAACCAGCCGTAACACTTGTTATCACTTGGAGTGTTTTTTCAGCTCTTGAAACGCACCATTGTGAAGTCAAGTTACATTCAACTATATCTCAGTCCCACGTGAAAATACTGATGTAAAACTGTTCCAAATGATGTAATACATAGTTCTCTAATGGGTAATAACTCTTTGGATGGTTTCCTAAGTGTTACTCAAGGTAAACATCAACATCTCAAATTCACTTGTTTTCCCCCCATTGAAACGCATTGGGCAAAACTGATGTTGATTGTTACTCAATGTTCCTTAACTTCTATGTGTGGAAACCACTTGTATCACATGTGAAATGATGGATTCTAACAGAATTTAACTGTGTAGATCAGATTCTACTAGATTAACCAGCCGTAACACTTGTTATCACTGGAGTGTTTTTCAGCTCTTGAAACGCGCCATTGTGAAGTCAAGTTACATTCAACTATATCTCAGTCCCACGTGAAAATACTGATGTAAAACTGTTCCAAATGAAGTAATACATAGTTCTCTAATGGGTAATAACTCTTTGGATGGTTTCCTAAGTGTTACTCAAGGTAAACATCAACATCTCAAATTCACTTGTTTTCCCCATTGAAACGCATTGGGCAAAACTGATGTTGATTGTTACTCAATGTTCCTTAACTTCTATGTGTGGAAACCACTTGTATCACATGTGAAATGATGGATTCTAACAGAATTTAACTGTGTAGATCAGATTCTACTAGATTAACCAGCCGTAACACTTGTTATCACTTGGAGTGTTTTTCAGCTCTTGAAACGCACCATTGTGAAGTCAAGTTACATTCAACTATATCTCAGTCCCACGTGAAAATACTGATGTAAAACTGTTCCAAATGATGTAATACATAGTTCTCTAATGGGTAATAACTCTTTGGATGGTTTCCTAAGTGTTACTCAAGGTAAACATCAACATCTCAAATTCACTTGTTTTCCCCATTGAAACGCATTGGGCAAAACTGATGTTGATTGTTACTCAATGTTCCTTAACTTCTATGTGTGGAAACCACTTGTATCACATGTGAAATGATGGATTCTAACAGAATTTAACTGTGTAGATCAGATTCTACTAGATTAACCAGCCGTAACACTTGTTATCACTTGGAGTGTTTTTTCAGCTCTTGAAACGCCATTGTGAAGTCAAGTTACATTCAACTATATCTCAGTCCCACGTGAAAATACTGATGTAAAACTGTTCCAAATGATGTAATACATAGTTCTCTAATGGGTAATAACTCTTTGGATGGTTTCCTAAGTGTTACTCAAGGTAAACATCAACATCTCAAATTCACTTGTTTTCCCCATTGAAACGCATTGGGCAAAACTGATGTTGATTGTTACTCAATGTTCCTTAACTTCTATGTGTGGAAACCACTTGTATCACATGTGAAATGATGGATTCTAACAGAATTTAACTGTGTAGATCAGATTCTACTAGATTAACCAGCCGTAACACTTGTTATCACTTGGAGTGTTTTTCAGCTCTTGAAACGCACCATTGTGAAGTCAAGTTACATTCAACTATATCTCAGTCCCACGTGAAAATACTGATGTAAAACTGTTCCAAATGATGTAATACATAGTTCTCTAATGGGTAATAACTTTTGGATGGTTTCCTAAGTGTTACTCAAGGTAAACATCAACATCTCAAATTCACTTGTTTTCCCCATTGAAACGCATTGGGCAAAACTGATGTTGATTGTTACTCAATGTTCCTTAACTTCTATGTGTGGAAACCACTTGTATCACATGTGAAATGATGGATTCTAACAGAATTTAACTGTGTAGATCAGATTCTACTAGATTAACCAGCCGTAACACTTGTTATCACTTGGAGTGTTTTTCAGCTCTTGAAACGCACCATTGTGAAGTCAAGTTACATTCAACTATATCTCAGTCCCACGTGAAAATACTGATGTAAAACTGTTCCAAATGATGTAATACATAGTTCTCTAATGGGTAATAACTCTTTGGATGGTTTCCTAAGTGTTACTCAAGGTAAACATCAACATCTCAAATTCACTTGTTTTCCCCATTGAAACGCATTGGGCAAAACTGATGTTGATTGTTACTCAATGTTCCTTAACTTCTATGTGTGGAAACCACTTGTATCACATGTGAAATGATGGATTCTAACAGAATTTAACTGTGTAGATCAGATTCTACTAGATTAACCATCCGTAACACTTGTTATCACTTGGAGTGTTTTTCAGCTCTTGAAACGCACCATTGTGAAGTCAAGTTACATTCAACTATATCTCAGTCCCACGTGAAAATACTGATGTAAAACTGTTCCAAATGATGTAATACATAGTTCTCTAATGGGTAATAACTCTTTGGATGGTTTCCTAAGTGTTACTCAAGGTAAACATCAACATCTCAAATTCACTTGTTTTCCCCATTGAAACGCATTGGGCAAAAACTGATGTTGATTGTTACTCAATGTTCCTTAACTTCTATGTGTGGAAACCACTTGTATCACATGTGAAATGATGGATTCTAACAGAATTTAACTGTGTAGATCAGATTCTACTAGATTAACCAGCCGTAACACTTGTTATCACTTGGAGTGTTTTTCAGCTCTTGAAACGCACCATTGTGAAGTCAAGTTACATTCAACTATATCTCAGTCCCACGTGAAAATACTGATGTAAAACTGTTCCAAATGATGTAATACATAGTTCTCTAAAGGGTAATAACTCTTTGGATGGTTTCCTAAGTGTTACTCAAGGTAAACATCAACATCTCAAATTCACTTGTTTTCCCCATTGAAACGCATTGGGCAAAACTGATGTTGATTGTTACTCAATGTTCCTTAACTTCTATGTGTGGAAACCACTTGTATCACATGTGAAATGATGGATTCTAACAGAATTTAACTGTGTAGATCAGATTCTACTA
>NW_026261662.1:0-22500 GCF_900747795.2 Erpetoichthys calabaricus | reverse complement strand
CAATATGTATGCAATTTGACAATATGAATCTATACTTGGGAACATTATTGGCCTGGAAGTGAACAAATTCAGTAAGATTTAAGGCTTTTCCTTCACTTTTCTTCTGGTGTCCCATGAATTATTACTATTATTATTATTATTTTCACTTACTTTCACTATTCCATGGAGGGCTTGGAAACAGAGGTTTGAAACATATTTGGAGATGTTGGACCTCAGAGACATCTCTGACACTCGCAAACATATTCTGCTGCAGTCAGCTCAAATGCAGAACCCATCTGATCTTTCGCCATCATGCACGGTTTCCAGGGGCCTCGTGTATAACAGTGCGTATACACAAAAATGTTGCATACGCCGTTTCCACGCACACTTTGAGATGTATAAAAGCTAAACTTGCCGTAAAGCCACGCACATTTTCATGGTAGCCCCGTACCTTGTCTACGCACATTTCTGCTCAGTTTTGCAAACTGGCAGCACCCAGCGTCAAAGCAATGCTACTGTTTCTGTGTCATTTAAGTTTCTTTTAAATATTCACATCAATGACGCAGGATTTATCAAATATACCAAAATTAATTGCATACCGTTCACAAATTAAATTCATTTGATTGTAATCATTCTGCAACAGTATAATGATGCATGGAATGACCAAACTATTCCAACTACCATACCTGATTTAGCATTGTCAGAAGGTATCGCAAATGGAAGAAATAGAAGAGAGTGCATATTTATAGATGATGATGATGACTGGTTTCTAAGTTAATTTCGGTTTCCAAGAGCTATCTTCTTGGAGCTGTATGCTGAACTGGCACCAGCTTTACAAACAGACTTTGAGGAATTGTGCTCTACCTGACCCTTTGTAAGTTCTATCCACCCTTGGGTTTTTAACCACAGGAGCTTTTCAACATGAACTTGCTGACCAATTGGGTATTTCACAAACATCACAGAGTCACGCCATGCCAGCTGTATAGGATGGTATTATCCGCTTGTCATCCAGATATGTAAGATTTCTTTACACTTGGTTGAACTGCGAAACATCAAAGTGTAATTTGCAGCAAAGTCCACTTTTCAAAATGTAATCAGAGTGGTCAGCTGCGCTGGACAAGTTACATCAGCCAGGGATGAATCATCAAAAGAATGAGCTGGCAATACATCATATATAGCTGGAAAACCTATAACAACATACAGTCGCAGGTGCTTTTTCCAACTAGTGCGTCAAAAGCCAGCAGTTATTTTAAAAATAGCGAGTCACCTCAAATAGCTATATAAAGAGAAGAGAATCGATCTGTTGTGTCGCTCGGAGCCAATGCTATGCTATAACGGCACCTTCAGAAAATGAATTTGCTTATGTAAATAGAATGCATTTCCACTCTATTAAAGTGCTGTTTTATAGTCCACTGAAAGCGTGTCACAGCTTGCCTGTACCTGAAGAGATGTGGTATGATGAACCTGACCCTGACCTACCAAATGATCAGCCAAATTGGACAGCATTACAGCTTTGTTTGAATGTAATTAACAGAATGTAAAAACAGATATTCAGATTCAGCATTTATTTTTTAACCAGTTCATTTAAATTGTGGTCAATATCACATAGCCTTTATTCCCTTAGTTAATTGGCCACATCTATTACAGAATCCACTATTGCATTTTGTGTCTCCAGAACAGCATCCGTCGGCACGCAGCCAAATGGTCACCCAGTGATTTCTAGGGCAGTGGTGTGTGCACAGCCAGTGTCTGAAGATGTGCTGGGCACAGCAGCACCATCACCACATGAAGTCACTTCATTGGTATGGGGGTCAGCGTTTGTAATATTGTCTGAAACAGACTTTCACTTTGACTTTGATATCTGACCCCTTCTTATTTATTTCGGCAACTGTGACTGTTCGATTTTCTGAACTTGAACTTTCAAGTGTCTCTGCCATGCTGTATCACTCCATAGCTTCCTTTCCTTGCTTATACCACTGCTTAAGCCAACAAATAGTACATTTTTTCTTGCCTCCACTTCACATTCACTGAAATTGTCCTTTTTCATGTAATTTTGTCATTATCTTTTAACAAAATACCATACAGAAGGTGATATTTATATTGATTTGCATATTAAAATATGTGAAATTCTGGGAGGAGTCAGGGTGGGGGTGTAGGAGTGTGCACGTGCATTAAATTTCACACTCATTGGGATTTGTAAAGGGGAAGTGCATGGAACTTGGCGTAAACAGTTTTTTCATCTGGATTTTTTATGCGTATGCACATTTCTGCTTTTGCCTGTATGCCATGTTTTACTGTGAATTCTATGCACAGCGTTATACATGAGGCCCCAGGTGAGCCATTCCTGCAGTATATCACTAACTTTTGCGGTTTAGCTGGGCAGTGCAGATTCAGCAGTTTACAAGACAAGATACCCCTTGATCAATTGATTGAAAAGACTAATAACCCTTAGATTTGGGACAGAGTATTGCTGGAGGCAGATGATCTCACATTAAATCATGCAAATGACAATGCTGTCCAAGTTAAAAATGCAGCACGCTGCAGCAGCAAAATTCGCGAAGCTGGAGTAAACAATCTTCTGGCATTGAACATGCAAGTGAGTTCTGCTGACCTTGATGCCACTTTTCCAGTCCAGTTTATGCAGACAGAATATAATACGCAGAAGTAATGTGCAAAGAATGAACAGCTTACATTTTTGTACTTGTCTGGGTCTCTGAGCAAATGCAAAAAAGATACAAAAGAACAATTCTTTTCAAGGCATACACAGTGTGTACTATGTTTTATATTGCATTCTTTGACAGTCCGGAGCAATCATCTTAACTTCAGTTAAAGGGCTGCTGTCTTCAGGAAATAGCCTATTAGTACATTTTTTCAGAAAAACATTGATGACGATAACTAGCCAAAGACTGACTTGGTAGATGACTTCCAGCACCTCCTATTGATAGGTTCACTCTGACTGAGTGACTATGACTGTCTCAGTACACTGATTGATTGAATGAACTAATATTCCCTGTGGTGTTGCGGGTCCACAGCTCCGGTCAAAAAGGCCAGTTTTAATAAATAATCACAGCACTCGCAGCTTAGCGAGGGGGCGTGGTGGTTGTGTGGCTGAAGCAGCTCCCAGGATGATTCGTGATGTGGGCGTTTCTCACCTAAGTGCACAAGTGAGAAACCGTCCGCATCCATGATTGTTCTCGGGGCTATTGATTTGCCATAACTGCCACGTCCTCGATAAATAGAAACACAAGGCAGCTAAGGGAGGAGAAAGAAACACTGAAAGAAACGGAGGTTGCAGGAGAAGGCAGGAAGAGAAAGCCGCTGCGGAGGAGAGACGACGAGTGAGTGAGTGCAGGCTCGTGTGCAGATGAGCAGGAAGCCTGGGTGTTGGGCCAACACCCGGGGAGTAGTCGTAGTGGTCGCTCCCGCTGAGTTTATAGTGAAGAGCGGGAGTGACCGGAAGGCTGATGACTCTCTGCATAAGGCCGCGGAAGGCAGTGGGAGTCGGGACTTGGGATGTTGGATTCCCCAGCATGAGAGCCCTGGTCGTTGGGGAATCCCAAGTCACTGTTTGGTGGAGCCTACGGAGCCAGGGATCGTGTAAGGCGAACCGACCAGTAGGACAGTGGAGAGAAAGCCAGCTGCAGGTAGGGCGACTCCCCTGTTGAGAAGCTCAGACGTGAGAAGCAGGGGAGCCGCCAGGCACAAGGTTACCGGGCTTGTTGTTTTTTTAAAGTACTGCTTCCAGCATTGTTTTAACCTTGTTGTTTTTAAAAGACTTTTTCTATAGTGTTTTAAACCTCCACTTCACTTTTGTTTTATCCATCCATCCATCCATTTTCCAACCCGCTGAATCCGAACACAGGGTCACAGGGGTCTGCTGGAGCCAATCCCAGCCAACACAGGGCACAAGGCAGGAACCAATCCCGGGCAGGGTGCCAACCCACCGCAGGACACACACAAACACACCCATACACCAAGCACACACTAGGGCCAATTTAGAATCGCCAATCCACCTAACCTGCATGTCTTTGGACTGTGGGAGGAGACCCACGCAGACACGGGGAGAACATGCAAACTCCACGCAGGGAGGACCCGAGAAGTGAACCCAGGTCTCCTAACTGCGAGGCAGCAGCGTTACCACTGCGCCACCGTGCCGCCCCTTTTGTTTTATGGATTATTTATTTAATGACTTTTGGAGAGCACTGCACTTTAACTATTTAATTGTTTGGACATTTGTTTTGTTTATTTTTAATAAAAGCACTTTTGCACTTTTACATCATCCCTTTGCTCCATTGTTGTGCCTCACTGTGAGCTCATCGGTAACATTACCGATTTACTGATAACATTACCGACGGTGCAGGGTTCAAGAGCTCCCAGACAGAAGATGGGAGCATGCAGCGAAACCACATCGTCACATGCCTCTACTGATCTGTAAAACCATTGTAATTCGCTCACAAACTGTAAACAAGAGGCTCACAGTACAGTACACTGAACTGGTTCACCAAAGAATCAGTTCATGTACTGAACGGAGGAATTAATTACAGACAAGAGACTCACAGTATAGTACATTACATCAGTTCAGTTAATTGATGATATATGTAAGGGAGATTGCATAACAAAGAATGGAATATAAAAGAAGGCAATTGTGAGAGATTAATCCAAAATTGAAATCAATTACTTTTAGTCAGAAAAGATGTAAGCACTCACATGTTGTGTTTCTTTTGACATCTAGGATATAAAAATGTTTGCTTATTTGCTTATTATATATTATGTGTGAATTACTTATTTTGTTGTTTGCTTTTTATATTGTTTATATTATTTGGTGGTTAAAGTTGTTACAGATTTGTAGATTTTAAAGTAGAATATAGCTTGTTGTTGCTTTGAAGTGAATAAATCAGTGATTCAAAGATTCTAATCATTTTTGGTGAGCTGAATGAAATGAATTATATCGCAAACAAGAATAATTTTGCACATCAGTAATACGCAGTCAAGTTGTGGCATTTGTATTGCTAATACACAATGAGATAGGAGTGCCTGTCTGCCCAGCATGAGGTCAGAGGTATAGAAAATAACAGAAAATGAATCACTTCTCCACGTGCTGCCAATCTACACTTGCATCGCAGCAAACAGTTCAGCATGCACGATCTTCATCTAGCCTTGCCTTTAACAGAAATACATGCAGTCAACTGCAAACGGAATAATTTCAGAGTCTGTCAGGTTTACTTGAAAGACATCTGCCTGAAGTTGCTAACTGACACCGCACTAAGTTTCTTTATTGAACTGAAATACATATCAGATCTTTTTCTCACATTTTTCCCTTCAGCTCCCAACCAAGCCACCCTGGGAATATGGGAACACTGATATCACAGTTGTTGGAATTCTTTGTTTGACTGTACACTATGGCAATAAGCCCTTAACCACTTTTCCTTTTACATCTCTGCTACAGGTTCCAAATTTATGGGCTTAGATATATTTTTAGACATTGATTTTTCACTTATTGACAACAAAGGCACTGACATTCTGTTGGTCTCTCCATCCTGGGCAAAAATGGCCTCCTGTTTTTAATGGCCTTGGCTGACTATTCTCCTTCACACACCAGTCATTGCTTAATTCCTCTGTTCACTCCGCAAGGTGTCTTTAGCACTTCATGGGATTGTGCTTGCAGAACTCAAGCAGATGTAGGAGTCTGGCATAATAGAAACCTGTGGATTCATTTCAGCGGGACTCAAATCTAGTAATTGTGAAAAAGAAATCTGGTGGCCTTTTTGTCTCTGTGGACCTTTGAGCTATGAACAAAGCTGTGGTGCCAGATAAATATCTGTTGCCATCAACAGAGGAACTTACTACGGTTTTTAATTATTCTACAGTATTTTCCAAGCTTGATTTGTGAATCCTGACAGAAAGAATTTAACTGCTTTTTGTGACCCACACAGGCATCTCCCATTATACATGGATGACTTTTGGACTCTCTCCAGCACCTAAATGTCTTCAAAAAACATGCACACCATCATGCAAAACATCCTTGGTGTTATAGTGTACCCGGATGACATAATATTGCATGGCAAGGATACTGCAACTCATGATATATGCCTCAATTTAGTGTTTGCTGCTCAGAGAGAAAATGCAGTGGTTGACATGGTGTCATGCTCAATGACTGTACAAACAGTTGTAGAATTAGACCAAGACATGAAAGCAGATCTGGTATAACTACCGCATTCTTCCGTTCAAGATATTGGTTCCCTTCAGGAACTGCAAGAAATTTCCAACAATGACCACCTTTTCACAACCCCTCTATACCTACATCACAAACAAATGGGCTTCCAGAGTGTCCCCTGATCTGGAGCCTTATTTTAGAGTGGAAAATGAGTTGTGTATTTGGAATAATTACTGCATTCCAAGCGGAGACGGTGCTGTTATTCCAGAACCACTCAGGGGCAATGTCTTGTCTTGGCATTGTCAAGGTTAAGCAGTGGTGTTGCCAATGGGTATGGTGGCAGAGTATTGACCGGAACATCGAAGTCCTTGTCCGTGACTGTGAAACCTACGTTTTGAGTGGTAAGACAAGTTTGCCTGCCATCCATCCATTCTCATCCATAGGAACTTCTCCAGCTTAACATTTGTGGAGAATTGCATGATGTTCCACATCACCAGAGGTTATAATGGTTTACGATTTACATTCAAAGTGGCCTGAAGTTTTTTCTGTGGGCACCATTATGTCAAAAGTTGTAATAGACATTCTACGTAATTTGTTTGCTCGATGGGGACTGCCCCATGTTATCACCACAGACAATGGTCTAAAGTTTACCTCATATGAGTTCCTATCTGAAAGAGGACTGAAACATATTCATACTGCTTTCTATCATGCACAGGCAAATGGTGGTGTAGAATGCTTCAGTAAGACATTAAAAAATGGTATTTGTGCACATCTAACCCAGGGATTTCTCTTCCACACAGCACTGCTGGAAACTCTACTTCATTATCGAACAACCCGTTCTACCACATTCTACCACAGGTGTTTCCCTAGCTTCACTGATGCAGGGACGGGAGTTGCAGCTTCCTTTGGACACATTGAGTGATTGCCCCATGACAAACCTTACCTCAGCTTTACAGGCCTCTGTTAACAGCAAGCAACCCAGAATGAAACAGATGGTGGATCACCTCACCATGCCCATTCTCAACAGATACAATTGCATGACTGGGTAAGTGTAGAAGACCCCGAAGACATAACAATTGTTGCCCTTTTGGTCAGCACCACTCCATGTTATGCGCTGTTTAGGCCCTTCAACTTTTTTACTGGAAGATTGTTTTTTCACCCGTGCCACCAACATCAAAACCAGCTGTTTCAATTTTCCGGCCACTACCGGAGGACAGGAATATGATTACTCAAAATCCAAATCTACCCGAGCTTCAGAACCCAAGCCTTCATGTACCATCCTCCTCCTCTGTCTTTGATCCTCCTATGCCTGGAAGGCTTACTCCAACTCCTGCTGACCTGCTGACACACTCAGATCGAATTTTTGCTGTAGGAGCTTGCTTGGCCTCCTATGGCCCAAAAACGACTTGCCTATTTGTAAGACTATGTGACTACCTTTAGTATATAGATTTTTTTTTTCTCTTTTGGGGGGGTGGAATATGATATGGGCGGCACAGTGGTGCAGTGGGTAGAGCTGCTGCCTCGCAGTTGGGAGATCTGGGGACCTGGGTTCTCTTCCCGGGTCCTCCCTGCGTGGAGTTTGCATGTTCTCCCCGTGTCTGCGTGGGTTTCCTCCGGGCGCTCCGGTTTCCTCCCACAGTCCAAAGACATGCAGGTTAGGTGGATTGGCGATTCTAAATTGGCCCTAGTGTGTGCTTGTGTGTGTGGTGTTGTGTTTGTGTGTGCCCTGCAGTGGGTTGGCACCCTGCCCGGGATTGGTTCCTGCCTTGTGCCCTGTGTTGGCTGGGATTGGCTCCAGCAGACCCCCGTGACCCTGTGTTAGGATATAGCGGGTTGGACAATGACTGGCTGACTTCTAGCATTAAGTCAAGCTATTTTTTGTGTTACTCATTTTACTTTTGCATTTCAACGTTAGATTAGAATTTACATTACTATGCATTATTATGTTTACACCATAGTTTTTTCCTTAATGTACAATTCTAAACCTGGCCTGTCCTAAACTCCCTGCACCCCATAACCTAATTTAAACAATCATTGACTGACCTGCTTATTCACCTCCCCAACACATTGCCATCCCTTCAGTTCAGATGTAACCTGTCGAAACAGAATACTTCCCATCTGTTCCAAAAGGAGTCCCAATGCCACTTAAACCTATACCCTTCTACCCTACACCAAAATATGAGCCACGTGTTAAGCCTTCTGATCTCCTCAATCTTAAATGAACTGGCATGACATTCAGAGAACACTACCTTCTCAGTTCTGCTCCTCAGCCTGGCACCTGTTTAAATTTGGATTGCAGAACTGATAGACTACCCTTATGTGTTTAATTTGTTCCAACATGGACCACAATAACTGGACCTCCCCAAACATTCTGACCAAGAGCCTATCAACCCTTCCAAGGAGGTCTCCCACTTATGCACCCAGAAGGCAACACACCATGTGATACTCTCTCTGGAGCAAAGCTGTGCTTCAATCCCCCTTACAACTTAGTACCTAAGTATCACTACCTGTCTTTTTCTGCAAACTGGTTTTGGGGTGGATTATTGAGACTTCTTAAGGCCTGCTTACAACTTCAGAATCTTCAGAATCACCTGAAAATGGTGTGACACTTCCAATTCTGGGGTTGATGCACCCGGACAATGTGCACCTTTTAGCTTACGCCTTGAAACCATAACCCACCTATCTCTACCTGTCTGGCCTGGAATCTCCTCTGGTGCCACTTTAGGGGAGCACACTATCTCTCTAAAGGACACCTGGGCTAAGTCTGTCAATTCTCTAACACAATGTAGGCCAGCCAACTCCTCCTCCAGTTCAGTGTCCCAGAGCTTGAAGTGCTGGATCAGCTGGCATCTCCTGCAGATGTAGCACTCATTGAAGACTCTGAAAAGTCCAGCATCCAAGAAGACTTGCATTGCACTGACCTCATTATTAAAATTTGACTTTGGATTACTAAAACTGCTCACCTTTGTTTTTTAATTAAAAGGAAGATGTTTAACTTAAATGATAAAACTAATAAAAAAAAATTAAGCTAAACAAAAATTGATTAAATAACTGCAGCAGTTATTTAACAATTCCTAAGCTTCTGTAATATTCTCTGCCTTGACTGCCTGCTCTTTCTCCTTCTATAAGGTTAACTTTACTTTTCTTTGTCTGCTCTCTTAATTTTGATCTCCTCTAATTCCTTACTTAAAAGCTCTCCACTCATAGTTTCTATTCCTTCACATTACTGAACCCTTACGCTGTTGCCCTCTTAACTGCTCTACATTCTTGATCACTAAGAACTGTTCCATCTAGAAGAACTTACTGAGTATCCGCTGCTAGTTAACTTCTTGTCTTCTCCTACAGCCACTTTTACTTAATCTGTGTCTTAATTCTGGTTGCCTGCTTACATGCAACTGAGCTCTTCTCTTTACCATTTTGAAGTCAGCTGCTACCTTTTTCTTCACTATTAAGGAATCATTGTTTCTGTTACTTATAACTATTTGTCACTACAATGCTGGTTATTTACTTACAGAGATGCTGGAGTCAGCTACTGCTATTTACTGCACTGCCTCGTTGAATATATTAGTTTGAATATATTAAAGATAGAGCTGAGAATTTCTGTTACATGTTAGTTTATAGGAGATAAAAGAATCTTCCATTAACTACGCAACTATCTGCAACTAAAAACTTCTTTTTAAGCAAATGTTTATGTCAAATTTAACATTAACGTTTTAAGATTGACTATTACAGTAAGCACAGACTATATGGCACACTTTTTTAGAACATTGTAATTTTTTATGTTTATGTTGGTTAAATGACTTCTTGGTTCATGGTTACTGTTTGTAACCTTTAAAAATAAATTTCTGGAATATATAAGTTGTGCTACTCATTTATTATTAGTTAATATCATAACATTCACAAGAATTGTTTTGCATTATAAGCCAATACTTCAACCAATATTGGTATTGAGTGTATTTTTCATTTTCCTGCCTTATTATTGTCTATGCAGCTTTCTACGGCTCCTATTTTGACTACATATCAGCTTGGAACAAGAAGGTCAGTGATGAAAATGTACTCGTCGTAATATACGAAGAGCTGAAAAAAGTAAGCACTTTTCCATTTTATTTGTTGTTTTATTCTCCAAAGAAAAAAGAATACATTTTGTTATTAATGAATGGGAAACATTTAGACAACTTATAACCTTAAAAGGATGGCACAAAGGTTAATGCTGCTACTTCTTAGATCCAGAATCCTTGGTTTAAATCCTGCATATTTTCTTTTTGTCCGTGTTAGCTTTCCTCCCATATCTGAATTACATGCAATCGTAAATTAGGCTCAAGAGGATGGATGGGTCCTCAGAAGGACTGGCAGACCATATAGAGTTGGTTCCTGCCTCATGTTCAATGCTACTAGGGCAGGGTCTGGTTTCTTCTCAATCCTGAAAAGGATTGCACAGTTTTGAGTTTGTTTATTATAAACTGAACAATCATATCATTGCCAATCAATTTGTTTTGGGCAAATCAATTATAAATTCAATAATCTGCTTTTTTCATTTATTTCCAGAACATGTCTGAAGAAATTAAGAAAATTGCCAAGTTCTTGAATTTCACACTTACTGACGAGCAGATCCAGTCAATATGCAGTATGAGTACGTTTAAATCAATGAAGGAAAACTCTATGAATACTCATGGTGAAATGGGCAATATTTTATTCAGGAAAGGTAGCAAATATTTTTTAATTTCCTGTTCTTTTTTAAAAATATTTGTTTGGTGTGGCATATGTTAATACTGCTTCAGTTAAGGTCCGGGAAACCAAACTGGACCATTCCATGTCTCTGTGGGTTTTCTCCAGGAATTCCGGTTTCCTCCACATCTCAGACTTGTACTGTGTTTAAATTACAGCCTGTATGTTAACCCAGTGTGAAGTGTGAAGTGTGTGATGGTCCTTGCTGTGTCCAATACTATGCAAAAATTAAACTGAAAAAAGCAGGCTCACATAATGGATGAATGAAAAAAAAAACCTGCTTACTGCCTTTGCCTGTATTCAAGCTGTGTAATCAGCAGAGTGACGAAAAATGCAATTTATATGTAATATGTTACAAAAGCTATCATATTTACAACATGCCTTATAAAGTAAGCTCATGGAACTCTGAATGTTCTGTATTCATTAAAAAAGATCTAATACAAATGTTAAACTTCCCACAACCCAAAAGCAGTTAAATGAACCTTTAAAAACAGGAGATTTGTTGAAGACAGAAAAATGTGAATCAATATACAGAGTAGTATAACACTATTGTTTTCAATGGAAAGGTTTTGAAATGGTTAGTGTGTAGATAAATAAAGAGGGAAGGCCGAAGTGTTTGTCAGCTATCTCTTTATTATGTTACATTATGTGACAATCATTTATGTCTTTTGTTTTTGTTTTCTTTTACCATTGTATTTTCTTATGAGGGCAGCATGGTGGCGCAGTGGTAGCGCTGCTGCCTTGCAGTTAGGAGACCCGGGTTCGCTTCCCGGGTCCTCCCTGCATGGAGTTTGCATGTTCTCCCCGTGTCTGTGTGTGTTTCCTCCAGGCGTTCCGGTTTCCTCCCACAGTCCAAAGACATGCAGGTTAGGTGGATTGGAGATTCTAAATTGTCCCTAGTATGTGCTTGGTGTGTGGGTGTGTTTGTGTGTGTCCTGCGGCGGGATTGGTTCGTGCCCTGTGTTGGCTGGGATTGGCTCCAGCAGACCCCCCGTGACCCTGTGTTCAGATTCAGGAGATTGGAAAATGGATGGATGGAAGGATTTTTTTATGATCAGATTTTATTACTAAGCAATAACAAGAACATGTCACAGAAACATTTTTTCATATACTGTAGGTTTCAGACAAGAATTATAAATTGGCAAGAGGGGAACCATTTTACACATATATAAACCCACAAATAGAGATATTGATTGATAGAATTGCAGGTCTGAATGTAAATACTGACAAACAATTCCAAAACATATATAAAACATATCTGGGCTTTTAATGTGGCAGAGCTGGCAATGAGGATTACTGAGCAGGCGTACTGCATAGCGTTAGCGAGAGGTGACATTGGAGTGGTGCACACGTGTCATATTTTGATGGTTAGGATTTTTAGAATTCAGGATAATATTCTTGAATACTGAATATCTTGAAACATGGGGGTAAAGAGAAGATCTTGCCAAAGACTGAAATGAAGACCTGCATTGCAACATTTAAATATTAAATGAGAAGTTGCGTTTATGTCTTTCAGTTAATACTAATACCCCACACCGAGACCAGCTTCATGTCTTTGTCATTATTCTTGGTGTTCAAAGATGCCAAGAGGGTGTTTACCAATAACACTATATATACAACCCCTATACAGTAGATAGATAGATAGATAGATAGATAGATAGATAGATAGATAGATAGATAGATAGATAGATAGATAGATAGATAGATAGATAGATAGATAGATAGATAGAGATAGATAGATAGATGTTTTCAATCTAAAATTACTGAATAAAAAATTACAAAACTGAAATTTTGTTTTCACTAATATTTCTATTTCAAAGCACTGAAAGCCAAATTTTATGTGACATTGTTTATGTTGGAAAAAATCTTAAGCAAAAAAAAAGAAAATATACTATTTGCATGATTATTTAATCCTAATGCTTTCATATTTTTGAAAAATCACTTTTAACAGTAATAAAATACATCTCTTCGTGTCTGTGTGGGTATACTCCCTGTGGTTTGGCTTCCTCCCACTGCAGGTTAGATGAACTGGTGACACTATATTGGCCTTAGTGTGTGTGTGCGTGTGTGTGTGTGTGTGTGTGTGTGCGTGTGTGTTCGCCCTGCAATGGACTAGCACACTATCCAGAGTTTGTTCCTGCTTTGTGCCCAGTGCTAACAGGGATAGGCTCCACCAATCCATGCAACCCTAGTCTGGATTCATCGGGTGAGACAATGACAAACTGTGTAATCCTGTTCTTACAGTTGTTGCTGAGTAACAAAATAAATGTATTGACCCTCTTTCTGTAATTGTTTATTCCTTTATTTACTTGGAAGAAAAATGAATTAACTTAGCAAAGACAGGTTCACATCCTGGGTCCTCCCTACATGGAGAGCGCTTTGAGTAGTGAGGAAAGTGCTATATAAGTATAAAGAATTATTATTATTATTTATGCAAATTAACTCACAAACAATGGGTACATGATGACAAATACCATACAAGCATTAATGTCAGTATGCCAATTTGTATTGGCAAATATAAATTATCTGTTCTGTCAACAATACACTTATTCTACTGGTTGAAGAGGGCTACAAAAGATTGACTTAGACTATGTTGACAATCTTTCAAATAGAGCAGCTCTGTCCAATAAATGCATTCAGTCAGAGCAGAATTTTGATCTACAGGCATACCACCCATACCAATCAGAATCTTTGGCACTGCCAGAGATTTTAATATCTGAGTGTTCTGGTGACATCTGCTGGATTTTTTTCTGATTCCAAAGTTGAGCCTGGATGGCTTATTGAGAATACGACTGCATTCACATTTAGTTAGAAGGGAAGTTCAGCTTGATATCTGCTATCCATCTTTGCACTACAGCAACAGTCTTCCTGCTTGCTTAGTGTTCATTTATAAGTTCTTAGCCATGCATTTCGTTTAAGTATTAATTCTGTATAGTATGATTTTTTAACCAAGATGAATATTAACATTAAGAAAGAAAATGATGCGCATTTACTGTATGGGATAGCTATTCATTAATTAGGTCAATATAATGTAGGTTTGCATTTTTACTATTTGTTATGACTTGCAATTTCAATTGCTTTTTGTTCATTTTGCTTTTTGAACAAATTGAAATTTAAAGTGTATGACTGTTCACTTTATTATAGTTGAGGTTTAAAGATTTTAAATGCAATTTAGTCTCTATATAGCCTACGGTCTGTTGGTGTCCTGATGTTTTCATTTTTATGCAGAATACCTTGCAATTTTATGAAATTCAATAACTATGCATGTAAATCATTCTGCCAGAAAAAAAAAACCCATACAACCGTGCCACAGTGAAACTTCCAGTAATGTTTGTCAAGCTGAATATGCCTGAGTTTGCTGTTTCACAGCAGACGCTTTTTTCTGGCAACCCTCCCAAACAACTTGTGTTTATGTAGGCGATGTTTGATCGCAGTTCTGGAGACTTTCTGACCCCAAGACCCAATTAACATCTCCAGCTGTGACCCTAGGAGATTCTTTGGTCACTTGAACTGTCCTCCTTACTGTGCATGGGGTCAATCTTCCATCCTCTTCCAGACCAATTCTTAACATCTATAGTTGCTTTAAACTTACCGATTACTGTCCGGATAATGGAAATGAGCATTTTTTTCAACCATTTAGCTAATTTCTTATTGTTATTTCCCGATTTTGTGCAATTCAACAACCTTTTGTCACATATCATTACTGTGTTTTCAGGTCTTTCTCAATGTGATGGATGACTAAAGAAATTTGTCCTGTGTGTCAGCTCTTATTTATATTCCAGTAAAAAGGAAGTCGTGATTGACCATTTAAGTTTTCCTACTCACTCAGATCAATTTATTTAAAATAAATAAAAAATTGTGGCACACATATGTTTGAGAAAAATGTTTGTTTCATGATGAAACATTCTTTTTCCTTTTATTTATTGGTAACACTTAAGTTTAGGTACTGCAAAAATGCATCTATTACTCATCTGTTACTCAGTTACTCTTTTGTAACAAGACCTTAACAAAGGCTTCTTTTGTTCTTCATCACACTTACAAAATACCAGTAAATAAGTTATTCATCTCTGTGCAGTGTGACATATTGGCATCATGGTAAAATTACTTGTTAATGTAAAGGATTTATAGGTCTTATATTAAATTTGTAATATCATAAGAAATGTGTCTCAGTTAAGCCACCTAAGAGAGTGAAGTTTTGTTAGTAGGTCACATTACAGAAATGAATAAACACTTTACCGATGTTTTGTAAGTGTTAAGAAGACCGAAAGAAGTGCATGCTAAGGTCTTGTTACATAATAGTAAATGAGGAATAGATGCACTTTTGCATAATTAACTACCTAATTAAGTGCCTAAGTGTTGCCTAATTATTTTACTTCAATTAAAGGTTACAGTTGTGTTAATATTTTAAATGAAAGATTAACAGGATAAACAATAAAGAATTTTTACAGTCTATTTTTATTTGTTTTAACAAGGATGACAGTATTAGTTGAGGGTGTCAGTTCATAGCCCTTCCTCCAAACTTAGTAATGTACAAAGAAAAACTATAAATGTCTTAGCATCTAGTAACACAAAAATATAACTGTGACTGACTGAGGAGGATTGTGTAGCAGCAGCTAGCACTGAGCTGATGTAATCTGGACTGTGTGTTCTTTCAATACCCACGAGAGGTTCCTCAATTCATTGATCGACATGGCGTCATGAGGATTAGCTAGTCTTTACTGCCCTGATTTGAGTTAGTGACTGTGTTTGTGTAGACACGATAACAGACTATCATTGACACTGACAGAATAGGCTCTGCCACAGTAAAAATGATAGTGCTTGAGTCACAGTGTTAACTGTTTTTAACACTAACTGTGCAAAATTAAAACCAAAAGAGTAAAATGCCCCTCAGTGCTGATGTTCAAATCTGGAGTTAAACTGTGGAGTCAAGATAATATTAAACTCTGCTCATTTATATATGATGGGCATTGAGTGGCTATCCACCGTTACTTTCTGTATGATTTTTGAGGCATTAACTATTATTGGAAATATTAAAGTGAGTAATCTGTGTCTGTCATGATTGATTGCTTGATTTGAATGTAACAACTTTAACAAGAGAGATTCTTTTTTTTTTTTTAGTCATAACAAATCATAAGCTTTTCGTGCTATCACAAACCTCGAGAGTACTTTATGTAAAGTTAACACACAGCTATCAATGCATATCATTCCATAATGTATGTGAATTACATGTAAATACCCAGCTGCCTAATGCATAACAATACAGAATAGATTTGTACTGTGTACACTCCAGGGAGTTAAAGTAGTGTCAAAGTCATTTTTATTTAACATTTAGGGAGTCGGATAGTGTCAGTGTTATATAGATGTTTTGTTTTGTAAAATGTTTTTTACATTGTTTGATGTAGTGTAGTGTTAGAGTCAAACACAAAGTGGAACAAAAGCGACACTTGAAAATGTAACACTTTACAAAGTGAATTTTTAACACTCTGCAGGACAGGACCAAAGTTCATTTAACACTTAAAGAGTTAAAATAACACTGACAAATTTACTTTGTTTTTGAACTGATTTAACCAATTACTACATGTAGGAAAGAAATGTGACTTGGGAAAACATTAAATTCTTTTCTTGCAGGTGTATCTGATACAAATATGAAGACAGGTTCTTGCCAGAAAATAGACTTGAAATGTGCATTGCATTAATGGTGGTTGAAGTAGCTTCCCACTCATTATATAAAGCACTTTGTGTAGAGAGAAAAGTGCTATATAAATGCAAAGAATTATTGTTATTAATTATTCTCATTGTAAAAACAATAACAAAACAGGTAAAGCAGTTGAAAAAGATAATGCCCATATAAACGTGGCTTTTACATGTAAGTGATTCCATAGCAAGGTCTACACAGGATCAGGCATGCAAAACTCCAAATGAAATATTACCCTGCATGACTCAGCAGCTTAGCGGCTTCTCTGTTACTTCTAAAAGATACAAATGTCAAGCAACTGATAGGACAAGATAAGAGATACAAGAGACAGAGTTAAGCTGAAAGTTCATAGTCAATAAGAAAAAGAGAATGAGTATGTTACCATTAAAGTGAAATGAATTAAATGGCTTTTGGTCTTCTTAGAGACACACCGGTACAGCTTTAAGTAAACATTATCTTTAATATTCAGTACATTGAATATGAAATGATGTAGGTAAATTAAAAAAAGTAGAAATGGAGCAGATAAAGTAAGGATTTCAAAAACCCTGTTACAGGTTTGGCCAAGAGTAAAGGAGTGTTATCTGCAGCACTTGATTACATCTTGCCTGAAGAAGGGGCCTGAGTTGCCTCGAAAGCTTGCATATTGTAATCTTTTTAGTTAGACAATAAAAGGTGTCATTTTACTTGGCTTTTCTCTGCAGCACTTGAGAAAACAAGCCACATAAAAACTTCAGCCTTCAAATGCCACATTTTCAAATGCCACATTTTCAGCCACATAGTCAGATTCAACAGGGCAACAATTGCTGCATTTTGCCAAAGGCAAATCTTTGAATGTGTCTGTACACACCATATATGGCTGAGTTTTGGACATTTATAGGACATTCTATTGCAGGAGTGTCCAACTTCGACCCTGGAGGGCTACTATGGCTGTAGATTTTCATTATAATCCTTTTCTTAATTGGTGACCTGTTTTAGCTTCTGATTAACTTCTTTTGCCTTAATGTTTTATAGACTTGCTACAGTATTTAAGACTCTGACTCTTTGTTTCTTTTTCCCTTGATTAGCAGCCAAACAATAATTATACACAAAATGAGCTAACACATGACCTGCTAACCTGTGTCCATCATACAATATCTGAAAACCAGTAATGGCGCACTGCATGATAACATTAATAAATTTTTCACTTAAGCTGGCACTTAAGTCTTCAATCTGCCTCAAGAATGATTTAAGATATGAAGAGGTAGGGGAAGTGATGGCGAATGTGGTAGGGATGAGAACAGGGCCCGTACACATGCGCCACACGGCCACCCTGCTGGCCGCTCCCGAGGGTTGCTTCTACCGTAAAAAAAAAATATAAATAAAAAGAGGAATCACCTTGGAGATCAATCATCACCCCGAAAGCAGATAGTAGACATCACGAAGTAAATCTGTACCAAATTTCAGGTCAATAGGTCAAACGGTTTGCGAACTACAGGTGACTTAAAATCCTGGACAGACAAATGGACAGTCATGGTAGTGTATTATATATAAAGATAAAGAAAGGTGAAGGTCACAGTAAATGTTAATTTGTTCATGTCCAAAAACATTTTGATAGTGGTTTTAGAAAACAAGAAAATCAATTTTTTTCAAAATGTCTGGTGTGGCAGAATGAAAGTACAAGTAACAAGAAATGGAATTATATAATGGATTAAATAACAACATCAATAATTAGATTCTAATTAAAGAAATAGTTGGAATGGAATTAAGTTGGAGTTTGAGGCCCCAACTTAGCTGGTTATCCATTCACTCACTTCACATCTCATTTTTGTTTGACTGCCATTTTAAGAATAAAAAGCAATTCAGTAGCTTAAAATATAAGGCAATTAAAATGAAGGGAAATTAAGGCAATTAACAGCAGAAACTGGTCCCTGATTAAGAAAGTGGCAGGAAAAGGAGCCATTGCTGCTGTCCTTGATTGGAGTTGGACAGTTCTGTCCTATACAATCAGATCTAGGCTCACTGCCAGTTAATAAGGGTGCTAGGATGACCACTCTGCCTGTCAGGAAGTCAGTAAAAACTCTGTTTAGTAATATAATTCCTTTATACAATACAAAAATACTTGTTAGCAGCCCTTAGGCACTCAATAAGGTTTATAAAATAATTGTAACCCCATACCACTGTGTTCTAAGTACTTCAAGGTATGTTAACATTGTTGCTTTAACAATGAAACATAAACTATCATGAAACTTTGACCATCCACCTTCAAAATTGCTTTTTGGTTTAGAATAAAAATTAAGAACAAAATGAAGAGAGTATAAGACAGTTGCATAGTCAGTACCCATTTTGGGCAATGTCCCAAAAATACCTGCAACTGCAGGGTGATACTGAGATGTAGTAGCTGGTGCAGATGCCTCCTGGCTTCAATGTTCTAAACTCATTTCAAGTCAGTGTAGAGTTTGGACTTTTCAATGTGTCCATGCAGGTTTTCTCTGCATAGGTTAATCCCTCTCACATACCAATAATGTGCAGATTAGGTTAATCAGCAACTGTAAATGGATCATATGAGTGACATTTACTAGGCCAGGATTTCAGCTCCAGGACACTAAAACTATGAGGAAGCTGTTTCACCACACCACTCCTTACACATACAGAAGTACAATCATTAGATAAGTATATTCGTCAGCAAAGGTGCACACAAGCCTACAGAAGATGGCTATGTTTTACCCAACTGACTTTAAGCTTGTGGTCATAGGTCAGGTTTAACTGTCTTTGAAATAAGAGCTCTTTATCATTTTTAAGATTACATATTACTAACAACAGATAAATAATATAAAAATATTTATCTCATAAATTACAATATTGGAGTGTTTATTCTTTAATAATACAGTATCATAAGTAGGGAACTGCCATAGCAGAAATAGATGGTAGCCACTCTTTAGTTAATCTAGTAAAATAATGGATCCTACCAAACATTAGAAAGATGGCAGCATATTCATTCTATAAGCTAAGAATGTGTTTTTCCAATTTAGCTCAGGTACAGCCATTGCTAAAGGGATACATCGTTTCCATTTCTTATCATTTGTCCAAATAATGGCAGTCAGACACATAATAATAATATCTTTTATGTACAGAGCGGCCTTTCTATGCTCAAAAGGGAAGGGTTTCAGTTTCAGCAGAAGTGGCTGTGAACTAAAAACATTTTTTTTAAAAAGCACTGTTGATTGCATGCATTATCAAGTCTCTGTGGTATAAGTACAAAAGCATTGTTAAAGGAATAGAATGAAACTCAAATATTAAGCAAGATTTTAATCATGCTGCCACATAGCAGAATCTGTAACAAATGTTTCGCAAGTTGAAAGAGTGAAGACATTTCTTTCATAACTCCTTTGCTCCTCAGTGTCTGATATCCCTCTAGTTTTAGTGTTATCCAACAAATTTCACAAGTTTACTGACTACACTGGGTGGTAGTGAAGAATTACCAGACAGTTGGGAAACTATAGCAGATGTAGTAAGGGTGACAGCAAGAAGGGTGCTTGGCATGACATCTGGAAGAGAGGAAGGAGGAAAAGGAAACCTGGTGGTGGAATGAGGAAATACAGGAGAGTATACAGAGGAAGAGTATGGCAAAGAAGAAGTGGGATAGTCAGAGAGATGCAGAAAGTAGACAAGAGTACAAGGAGGTAAGGAACAAGGTGAAGAGAGAGGTGGTGAAGGCTAAAGAGAAGACATATGATGAGTTGTATGAGAGGTTAGACACTAAGGAGGGAGAAAAGGACCTGTACCAATTGGCTAGACGAGGGACTGAGCTGGGAAAGATGTGCAGCAGGTTAGGGTAATAAAGAATAAAGTTGGAAACGTACTCACAGCGAGGAAAGTGTGTTGAGCAGATGGAAAGAGAACTTTGAGAGGCTGATGTATGAAGAGAATGAGAGAAAGCGAAGGTTGGATGATGTCAAGATAGTGAATCAGGAAGTGCAACGGATTAGCAAGGAGGAGTAAGGACAGCTATGAAGAGAATGAAAAATGGAAACCTGTGGAAGCATGGAGGTGTTTAGGGGAGCTGGCATTGGAGTTTTTAACCAGATTGTTTAATGGAATCTTGGAAAGTGAGAGGATGCCTGTGGAGTGGAGAAGAAGTGTACGGGTACCGATATTTAAGGATAAGGGATATGTGCAGGACTATTGTAACTATAGGGGTATAAATTGATGAGCCACAGCATGAAGTTATGGGAAAGAGTAGTGGAAGCTAGGTTAAGAAGTGAGGTGATGATTAGTGTGAGCAGCAGTATGGTTTCATGCCAAGAAAGAGCACCACAGATGCGATGTTTGCTCTGAGGGTGTTGAGGAGAAGTATAGAGAAGGTCAGAAGGAGTTGCATTGCATCTTTGTGGTTACCTGGAGAAAGCATATGACAGGGTGCCCCAAGAGGAGCTGTGGATTTGTATGAAGTCGGGAGTGGCAGAGAAGTATGTAAGAGCTGTACAGGATATGTACAAGGAAGTGTGACCATGGTGAGGTCTGCGGTAGGAGTGACGGATGCATTCAAGATGGAGGTGGGATTACATCAGGGGTTGGCTTTGAACCCTTTCTTCTTTGCAATGGTGATGGACAGGTTGACAGATGAGATTAGACAGGAGTCCCCATGGACTATGATGTTTGCTGATGACATTGTGATCTGTAGCGATAGTAAGGAGCAGTATGAGGAGATATTGGAGAGGTGGAGATATGCTCTAGAGAGGAGAGGAATGAAGGTCAGTAGAAACAAGATAATACATGTGTGTAAATGAGGGAGGTCAGTGGAATGGTGAGGATGCAAGGAGCAGAGTTGGCAAAGGAGGATGAGTTTAAATACTTGGGATCAACAGTACAGAGTAATGGGGATTGTGGAAAAGAGGTGAAAAAGAGAGTGCAGGCAGGGTGAAATGGGTGGAGAAGAGTGTCAGGAGAGTAATCTGTGACAGACAGATATCGACAAGAGTGAAAGGGAAGGTCTACGGGACGGTAGTGAGTCCAGCTATGTTATATGGGTTGGAGACGGTGGCACTGACCAGAAAGCAGGAGACAGAGCTGGAGGTAACAGAGTTAAAGATGCTAAGATTTGTACTGGGTGTAACGAGGATGGATAGGATTAGAAATGAGTACATTAGAGGGTCAGCTCAAGTTGAACGGTTGGGAGACAAAGTCAGAGAGGCGAGATTGCGTTGGTTTAGACATGTGCAGAAGAGAGATGCTGAGTATATTGGGGAGAAGGATGCTAAGGATAGAGCTGCCAGGCAAGAGAAAAAGAGAAATTTGTCTAATATAAATATTAATGTAATGTACTGAAATCAACTCTAATTTAACAAAAAATTATTGCCAATAATAAAATCCATAAAATGGTTTGTCATTTTGCTGTGATGTTTCACTGAATACATTTTTAAATCTGCAAATGTTTTTTACTCTGTAAACCTAAAAAGATAACTAATGAGATGAATCAGTGTTATAAAATTGTAAAAGTTAATCAAAGTGTTGTAAAATTAAGATTAATTATAAAATTGTATCTTCTCCACAACTCAGGTGACATTGGTGACTGGAAAAATTGTTTGACTGAAGAACAAAGCAAGGCTGTAGATGACAAATTTGAGAAGCACCTTGCAGGAACAAAGATCGGAGACCTTCTGAAATATGATGAATATTGTAAATGAATGTACAAAGGGAAATCCTCTGTATTGATCATATTATATTTTGGAAAAATGGTTCTTACTCTGTTTTTAAACTACATGGTACAATGATTTTTAAATAATACCATTAAAAATAGTTGCAGTGATTGTTATTATTTATGACCTTTACATGTTGTTTACTGCATAATTATATTAAGAAAAAGTGTTACTCTGGCACGCAGATGCCTATAAACATTGTAATCTATAAGTCTTCAGGAAGTAGAATTCACATATTAAATTTTTGAAACTACTTTTTCCTTTATATGGAG
>NW_026261661.1:0-30540 GCF_900747795.2 Erpetoichthys calabaricus | reverse complement strand
TGGTTTCCACACATAGAAGTTAAGGAACATTGAGTAACAATCAACATCAGTTTTGCCCAATGCGTTTCAATGGGGAAAACAAGTGAATTTGAGATGTTGATGTTTACCTTGAGTAACACTTAGGAAACCATCCAAAGAGTTATTACCCATTAGAGAACTATGTATTACATCATTTGGAACAGTTTTACATCAGTATTTTCACGTGGGACTGAGATATAGTTGAATGTAACTTGACTTCACAATGGTGCGTTTCAAGAGCTGAAAAACACTCCAAGTGATAACAAGTGTTACGGCTGGTTAATCTAGTAGAATCTGATCTACACAGTTAAATTCTGTTAGAATCCATCATTTCACATGTGATACAAGTGGTTTCCACACATAGAAGTTAAGGAACATTGAGTAACAATCAACATCAGTTTTGCCCAATGCGTTTCAATGGGGAAAACAAGTGAATTTGAGATGTTGATGTTTACCTTGAGTAACACTTAGGAAACCATCCAAAGAGTTATTACCCATTAGAGAACTATGTATTACATCATTTGGAACAGTTTTACATCAGTATTTTCACGTGGGACTGAGATATAGTTGAATGTAACTTGACTTCACAATGGTGCGTTTCAAGAGCTGAAAAACACTCCAAGTGATAACAAGTGTTACGGCTGGTTAATCTAGTAGAATCTGATCTACACAGTTAAATTCTGTTAGAATCCATCATTTCACATGTGATACAAGTGGTTTCCACACATAGAAGTTAAGGAACATTGAGTAACAATCAACATCAGTTTTGCCCAATGCGTTTCAATGGGGAAAACAAGTGAATTTGAGATGTTGATGTTTACCTTGAGTAACACTTAGGAAACCATCCAAAGAGTTATTACCCATTAGAGAACTATGTATTACATCATTTGGAACAGTTTTACATCAGTATTTTCACGTGGGACTGAGATATAGTTGAATGTAACTTGACTTCACAATGGTGCGTTTCAAGAGCTGAAAAACACTCCAAGTGATAACAAGTGTTACGGCTGGTTAATCTAGTAGAATCTGATCTACACAGTTAAATTCTGTTAGAATCCATCATTTCACATGTGATACAAGTGGTTTCCACACATAGAAGTTAAGGAACATTGAGTAACAATCAACATCAGTTTTGCCCAATGCGTTTCAATGGGGAAAACAAGTGAATTTGAGATGTTGATGTTTACCTTGAGTAACACTTAGGAAACCATCCAAAGAGTTATTACCCATTAGAGAACTATGTATTACATCATTTGGAACAGTTTTACATCAGTATTTTCACGTGGGACTGAGATATAGTTGAATGTAACTTGACTTCACAATGGTGCGTTTCAAGAGCTGAAAAACACTCCAAGTGATAACAAGTGTTACGGCTGGTTAATCTAGTAGAATCTGATCTACACAGTTAAATTCTGTTAGAATCCATCATTTCACATGTGATACAAGTGGTTTCCACACATAGAAGTTAAGGAACATTGAGTAACAATCAACATCAGTTTTGCCCAATGCGTTTCAATGGGGAAAACAAGTGAATTTGAGATGTTGATGTTTACCTTGAGTAACACTTAGGAAACCATCCAAAGAGTTATTACCCATTAGAGAACTATGTATTACATCATTTGGAACAGTTTTACATCAGTATTTTCACGTGGGACTGAGATATAGTTGAATGTAACTTGACTTCACAATGGTGCGTTTCAAGAGCTGAAAAACACTCCAAGTGATAACAAGTGTTACGGCTGGTTAATCTAGTAGAATCTGATCTACACAGTTAAATTCTGTTAGAATCCATCATTTCACATGTGATACAAGTGGTTTCCACACATAGAAGTTAAGGAACATTGAGTAACAATCAACATCAGTTTTGCCCAATGCGTTTCAATGGGGAAAACAAGTGAATTTGAGATGTTGATGTTTACCTTGAGTAACACTTAGGAAACCATCCAAAGAGTTATTACCCATTAGAGAACTATGTATTACATCATTTGGAACAGTTTTACATCAGTATTTTCACGTGGGACTGAGATATAGTTGAATGTAACTTGACTTCACAATGGTGCGTTTCAAGAGCTGAAAAACACTCCAAGTGATAACAAGTGTTACGGCTGGTTAATCTAGTAGAATCTGATCTACACAGTTAAATTCTGTTAGAATCCATCATTTCACATGTGATACAAGTGGTTTCCACACATAGAAGTTAAGGAACATTGAGTAACAATCAACATCAGTTTTGCCCAATGCGTTTCAATGGGGAAAACAAGTGAATTTGAGATGTTGATGTTTACCTTGAGTAACACTTAGGAAACCATCCAAAGAGTTATTACCCATTAGAGAACTATGTATTACATCATTTGGAACAGTTTTACATCAGTATTTTCACGTGGGACTGAGATATAGTTGAATGTAACTTGACTTCACAATGGTGCGTTTCAAGAGCTGAAAAACACTCCAAGTGATAACAAGTGTTACGGCTGGTTAATCTAGTAGAATCTGATCTACACAGTTAAATTCTGTTAGAATCCATCATTTCACATGTGATACAAGTGGTTTCCACACATAGAAGTTAAGGAACATTGAGTAACAATCAACATCAGTTTTGCCCAATGCGTTTCAATGGGGAAAACAAGTGAATTTGAGATGTTGATGTTTACCTTGAGTAACACTTAGGAAACCATCCAAAGAGTTATTACCCATTAGAGAACTATGTATTACATCATTTGGAACAGTTTTACATCAGTATTTTCACGTGGGACTGAGATATAGTTGAATGTAACTTGACTTCACAATGGTGCGTTTCAAGAGCTGAAAAACACTCCAAGTGATAACAAGTGTTACGGCTGGTTAATCTAGTAGAATCTGATCTACACAGTTAAATTCTGTTAGAATCCATCATTTCACATGTGATACAAGTGGTTTCCACACATAGAAGTTAAGGAACATTGAGTAACAATCAACATCAGTTTTGCCCAATGCGTTTCAATGGGGAAAACAAGTGAATTTGAGATGTTGATGTTTACCTTGAGTAACACTTAGGAAACCATCCAAAGAGTTATTACCCATTAGAGAACTATGTATTACATCATTTGGAACAGTTTTACATCAGTATTTTCACGTGGGACTGAGATATAGTTGAATGTAACTTGACTTCACAATGGTGCGTTTCAAGAGCTGAAAAACACTCCAAGTGATAACAAGTGTTACGGCTGGTTAATCTAGTAGAATCTGATCTACACAGTTAAATTCTGTTAGAATCCATCATTTCACATGTGATACAAGTGGTTTCCACACATAGAAGTTAAGGAACATTGAGTAACAATCAACATCAGTTTTGCCCAATGCGTTTCAATGGGGAAAACAAGTGAATTTGAGATGTTGATGTTTACCTTGAGTAACACTTAGGAAACCATCCAAAGAGTTATTACCCATTAGAGAACTATGTATTACATCATTTGGAACAGTTTTACATCAGTATTTTCACGTGGGACTGAGATATAGTTGAATGTAACTTGACTTCACAATGGTGCGTTTCAAGAGCTGAAAAACACTCCAAGTGATAACAAGTGTTACGGCTGGTTAATCTAGTAGAATCTGATCTACACAGTTAAATTCTGTTAGAATCCATCATTTCACATGTGATACAAGTGGTTTCCACACATAGAAGTTAAGGAACATTGAGTAACAATCAACATCAGTTTTGCCCAATGCGTTTCAATGGGGAAAACAAGTGAATTTGAGATGTTGATGTTTACCTTGAGTAACACTTAGGAAACCATCCAAAGAGTTATTACCCATTAGAGAACTATGTATTACATCATTTGGAACAGTTTTACATCAGTATTTTCACGTGGGACTGAGATATAGTTGAATGTAACTTGACTTCACAATGGTGCGTTTCAAGAGCTGAAAAACACTCCAAGTGATAACAAGTGTTACGGCTGGTTAATCTAGTAGAATCTGATCTACACAGTTAAATTCTGTTAGAATCCATCATTTCACATGTGATACAAGTGGTTTCCACACATAGAAGTTAAGGAACATTGAGTAACAATCAACATCAGTTTTGCCCAATGCGTTTCAATGGGGAAAACAAGTGAATTTGAGATGTTGATGTTTACCTTGAGTAACACTTAGGAAACCATCCAAAGAGTTATTACCCATTAGAGAACTATGTATTACATCATTTGGAACAGTTTTACATCAGTATTTTCACGTGGGACTGAGATATAGTTGAATGTAACTTGACTTCACAATGGTGCGTTTCAAGAGCTGAAAAACACTCCAAGTGATAACAAGTGTTACGGCTGGTTAATCTAGTAGAATCTGATCTACACAGTTAAATTCTGTTAGAATCCATCATTTCACATGTGATACAAGTGGTTTCCACACATAGAAGTTAAGGAACATTGAGTAACAATCAACATCAGTTTTGCCCAATGCGTTTCAATGGGGAAAACAAGTGAATTTGAGATGTTGATGTTTACCTTGAGTAACACTTAGGAAACCATCCAAAGAGTTATTACCCATTAGAGAACTATGTATTACATCATTTGGAACAGTTTTACATCAGTATTTTCACGTGGGACTGAGATATAGTTGAATGTAACTTGACTTCACAATGGTGCGTTTCAAGAGCTGAAAAACACTCCAAGTGATAACAAGTGTTACGGCTGGTTAATCTAGTAGAATCTGATCTACACAGTTAAATTCTGTTAGAATCCATCATTTCACATGTGATACAAGTGGTTTCCACACATAGAAGTTAAGGAACATTGAGTAACAATCAACATCAGTTTTGCCCAATGCGTTTCAATGGGGAAAACAAGTGAATTTGAGATGTTGATGTTTACCTTGAGTAACACTTAGGAAACCATCCAAAGAGTTATTACCCATTAGAGAACTATGTATTACATCATTTGGAACAGTTTTACATCAGTATTTTCACGTGGGACTGAGATATAGTTGAATGTAACTTGACTTCACAATGGTGCGTTTCAAGAGCTGAAAAACACTCCAAGTGATAACAAGTGTTACGGCTGGTTAATCTAGTAGAATCTGATCTACACAGTTAAATTCTGTTAGAATCCATCATTTCACATGTGATACAAGTGGTTTCCACACATAGAAGTTAAGGAACATTGAGTAACAATCAACATCAGTTTTGCCCAATGCGTTTCAATGGGGAAAACAAGTGAATTTGAGATGTTGATGTTTACCTTGAGTAACACTTAGGAAACCATCCAAAGAGTTATTACCCATTAGAGAACTATGTATTACATCATTTGGAACAGTTTTACATCAGTATTTTCACGTGGGACTGAGATATAGTTGAATGTAACTTGACTTCACAATGGTGCGTTTCAAGAGCTGAAAAACACTCCAAGTGATAACAAGTGTTACGGCTGGTTAATCTAGTAGAATCTGATCTACACAGTTAAATTCTGTTAGAATCCATCATTTCACATGTGATACAAGTGGTTTCCACACATAGAAGTTAAGGAACATTGAGTAACAATCAACATCAGTTTTGCCCAATGCGTTTCAATGGGGAAAACAAGTGAATTTGAGATGTTGATGTTTACCTTGAGTAACACTTAGGAAACCATCCAAAGAGTTATTACCCATTAGAGAACTATGTATTACATCATTTGGAACAGTTTTACATCAGTATTTTCACGTGGGACTGAGATATAGTTGAATGTAACTTGACTTCACAATGGTGCGTTTCAAGAGCTGAAAAACACTCCAAGTGATAACAAGTGTTACGGCTGGTTAATCTAGTAGAATCTGATCTACACAGTTAAATTCTGTTAGAATCCATCATTTCACATGTGATACAAGTGGTTTCCACACATAGAAGTTAAGGAACATTGAGTAACAATCAACATCAGTTTTGCCCAATGCGTTTCAATGGGGAAAACAAGTGAATTTGAGATGTTGATGTTTACCTTGAGTAACACTTAGGAAACCATCCAAAGAGTTATTACCCATTAGAGAACTATGTATTACATCATTTGGAACAGTTTTACATCAGTATTTTCACGTGGGACTGAGATATAGTTGAATGTAACTTGACTTCACAATGGTGCGTTTCAAGAGCTGAAAAACACTCCAAGTGATAACAAGTGTTACGGCTGGTTAATCTAGTAGAATCTGATCTACACAGTTAAATTCTGTTAGAATCCATCATTTCACATGTGATACAAGTGGTTTCCACACATAGAAGTTAAGGAACATTGAGTAACAATCAACATCAGTTTTGCCCAATGCGTTTCAATGGGGAAAACAAGTGAATTTGAGATGTTGATGTTTACCTTGAGTAACACTTAGGAAACCATCCAAAGAGTTATTACCCATTAGAGAACTATGTATTACATCATTTGGAACAGTTTTACATCAGTATTTTCACGTGGGACTGAGATATAGTTGAATGTAACTTGACTTCACAATGGTGCGTTTCAAGAGCTGAAAAACACTCCAAGTGATAACAAGTGTTACGGCTGGTTAATCTAGTAGAATCTGATCTACACAGTTAAATTCTGTTAGAATCCATCATTTCACATGTGATACAAGTGGTTTCCACACATAGAAGTTAAGGAACATTGAGTAACAATCAACATCAGTTTTGCCCAATGCGTTTCAATGGGGAAAACAAGTGAATTTGAGATGTTGATGTTTACCTTGAGTAACACTTAGGAAACCATCCAAAGAGTTATTACCCATTAGAGAACTATGTATTACATCATTTGGAACAGTTTTACATCAGTATTTTCACGTGGGACTGAGATATAGTTGAATGTAACTTGACTTCACAATGGTGCGTTTCAAGAGCTGAAAAACACTCCAAGTGATAACAAGTGTTACGGCTGGTTAATCTAGTAGAATCTGATCTACACAGTTAAATTCTGTTAGAATCCATCATTTCACATGTGATACAAGTGGTTTCCACACATAGAAGTTAAGGAACATTGAGTAACAATCAACATCAGTTTTGCCCAATGCGTTTCAATGGGGAAAACAAGTGAATTTGAGATGTTGATGTTTACCTTGAGTAACACTTAGGAAACCATCCAAAGAGTTATTACCCATTAGAGAACTATGTATTACATCATTTGGAACAGTTTTACATCAGTATTTTCACGTGGGACTGAGATATAGTTGAATGTAACTTGACTTCACAATGGTGCGTTTCAAGAGCTGAAAAACACTCCAAGTGATAACAAGTGTTACGGCTGGTTAATCTAGTAGAATCTGATCTACACAGTTAAATTCTGTTAGAATCCATCATTTCACATGTGATACAAGTGGTTTCCACACATAGAAGTTAAGGAACATTGAGTAACAATCAACATCAGTTTTGCCCAATGCGTTTCAATGGGGAAAACAAGTGAATTTGAGATGTTGATGTTTACCTTGAGTAACACTTAGGAAACCATCCAAAGAGTTATTACCCATTAGAGAACTATGTATTACATCATTTGGAACAGTTTTACATCAGTATTTTCACGTGGGACTGAGATATAGTTGAATGTAACTTGACTTCACAATGGTGCGTTTCAAGAGCTGAAAAACACTCCAAGTGATAACAAGTGTTACGGCTGGTTAATCTAGTAGAATCTGATCTACACAGTTAAATTCTGTTAGAATCCATCATTTCACATGTGATACAAGTGGTTTCCACACATAGAAGTTAAGGAACATTGAGTAACAATCAACATCAGTTTTGCCCAATGCGTTTCAATGGGGAAAACAAGTGAATTTGAGATGTTGATGTTTACCTTGAGTAACACTTAGGAAACCATCCAAAGAGTTATTACCCATTAGAGAACTATGTATTACATCATTTGGAACAGTTTTACATCAGTATTTTCACGTGGGACTGAGATATAGTTGAATGTAACTTGACTTCACAATGGTGCGTTTCAAGAGCTGAAAAACACTCCAAGTGATAACAAGTGTTACGGCTGGTTAATCTAGTAGAATCTGATCTACACAGTTAAATTCTGTTAGAATCCATCATTTCACATGTGATACAAGTGGTTTCCACACATAGAAGTTAAGGAACATTGAGTAACAATCAACATCAGTTTTGCCCAATGCGTTTCAATGGGGAAAACAAGTGAATTTGAGATGTTGATGTTTACCTTGAGTAACACTTAGGAAACCATCCAAAGAGTTATTACCCATTAGAGAACTATGTATTACATCATTTGGAACAGTTTTACATCAGTATTTTCACGTGGGACTGAGATATAGTTGAATGTAACTTGACTTCACAATGGTGCGTTTCAAGAGCTGAAAAACACTCCAAGTGATAACAAGTGTTACGGCTGGTTAATCTAGTAGAATCTGATCTACACAGTTAAATTCTGTTAGAATCCATCATTTCACATGTGATACAAGTGGTTTCCACACATAGAAGTTAAGGAACATTGAGTAACAATCAACATCAGTTTTGCCCAATGCGTTTCAATGGGGAAAACAAGTGAATTTGAGATGTTGATGTTTACCTTGAGTAACACTTAGGAAACCATCCAAAGAGTTATTACCCATTAGAGAACTATGTATTACATCATTTGGAACAGTTTTACATCAGTATTTTCACGTGGGACTGAGATATAGTTGAATGTAACTTGACTTCACAATGGTGCGTTTCAAGAGCTGAAAAACACTCCAAGTGATAACAAGTGTTACGGCTGGTTAATCTAGTAGAATCTGATCTACACAGTTAAATTCTGTTAGAATCCATCATTTCACATGTGATACAAGTGGTTTCCACACATAGAAGTTAAGGAACATTGAGTAACAATCAACATCAGTTTTGCCCAATGCGTTTCAATGGGGAAAACAAGTGAATTTGAGATGTTGATGTTTACCTTGAGTAACACTTAGGAAACCATCCAAAGAGTTATTACCCATTAGAGAACTATGTATTACATCATTTGGAACAGTTTTACATCAGTATTTTCACGTGGGACTGAGATATAGTTGAATGTAACTTGACTTCACAATGGTGCGTTTCAAGAGCTGAAAAACACTCCAAGTGATAACAAGTGTTACGGCTGGTTAATCTAGTAGAATCTGATCTACACAGTTAAATTCTGTTAGAATCCATCATTTCACATGTGATACAAGTGGTTTCCACACATAGAAGTTAAGGAACATTGAGTAACAATCAACATCAGTTTTGCCCAATGCGTTTCAATGGGGAAAACAAGTGAATTTGAGATGTTGATGTTTACCTTGAGTAACACTTAGGAAACCATCCAAAGAGTTATTACCCATTAGAGAACTATGTATTACATCATTTGGAACAGTTTTACATCAGTATTTTCACGTGGGACTGAGATATAGTTGAATGTAACTTGACTTCACAATGGTGCGTTTCAAGAGCTGAAAAACACTCCAAGTGATAACAAGTGTTACGGCTGGTTAATCTAGTAGAATCTGATCTACACAGTTAAATTCTGTTAGAATCCATCATTTCACATGTGATACAAGTGGTTTCCACACATAGAAGTTAAGGAACATTGAGTAACAATCAACATCAGTTTTGCCCAATGCGTTTCAATGGGGAAAACAAGTGAATTTGAGATGTTGATGTTTACCTTGAGTAACACTTAGGAAACCATCCAAAGAGTTATTACCCATTAGAGAACTATGTATTACATCATTTGGAACAGTTTTACATCAGTATTTTCACGTGGGACTGAGATATAGTTGAATGTAACTTGACTTCACAATGGTGCGTTTCAAGAGCTGAAAAACACTCCAAGTGATAACAAGTGTTACGGCTGGTTAATCTAGTAGAATCTGATCTACACAGTTAAATTCTGTTAGAATCCATCATTTCACATGTGATACAAGTGGTTTCCACACATAGAAGTTAAGGAACATTGAGTAACAATCAACATCAGTTTTGCCCAATGCGTTTCAATGGGGAAAACAAGTGAATTTGAGATGTTGATGTTTACCTTGAGTAACACTTAGGAAACCATCCAAAGAGTTATTACCCATTAGAGAACTATGTATTACATCATTTGGAACAGTTTTACATCAGTATTTTCACGTGGGACTGAGATATAGTTGAATGTAACTTGACTTCACAATGGTGCGTTTCAAGAGCTGAAAAACACTCCAAGTGATAACAAGTGTTACGGCTGGTTAATCTAGTAGAATCTGATCTACACAGTTAAATTCTGTTAGAATCCATCATTTCACATGTGATACAAGTGGTTTCCACACATAGAAGTTAAGGAACATTGAGTAACAATCAACATCAGTTTTGCCCAATGCGTTTCAATGGGGAAAACAAGTGAATTTGAGATGTTGATGTTTACCTTGAGTAACACTTAGGAAACCATCCAAAGAGTTATTACCCATTAGAGAACTATGTATTACATCATTTGGAACAGTTTTACATCAGTATTTTCACGTGGGACTGAGATATAGTTGAATGTAACTTGACTTCACAATGGTGCGTTTCAAGAGCTGAAAAACACTCCAAGTGATAACAAGTGTTACGGCTGGTTAATCTAGTAGAATCTGATCTACACAGTTAAATTCTGTTAGAATCCATCATTTCACATGTGATACAAGTGGTTTCCACACATAGAAGTTAAGGAACATTGAGTAACAATCAACATCAGTTTTGCCCAATGCGTTTCAATGGGGAAAACAAGTGAATTTGAGATGTTGATGTTTACCTTGAGTAACACTTAGGAAACCATCCAAAGAGTTATTACCCATTAGAGAACTATGTATTACATCATTTGGAACAGTTTTACATCAGTATTTTCACGTGGGACTGAGATATAGTTGAATGTAACTTGACTTCACAATGGTGCGTTTCAAGAGCTGAAAAACACTCCAAGTGATAACAAGTGTTACGGCTGGTTAATCTAGTAGAATCTGATCTACACAGTTAAATTCTGTTAGAATCCATCATTTCACATGTGATACAAGTGGTTTCCACACATAGAAGTTAAGGAACATTGAGTAACAATCAACATCAGTTTTGCCCAATGCGTTTCAATGGGGAAAACAAGTGAATTTGAGATGTTGATGTTTACCTTGAGTAACACTTAGGAAACCATCCAAAGAGTTATTACCCATTAGAGAACTATGTATTACATCATTTGGAACAGTTTTACATCAGTATTTTCACGTGGGACTGAGATATAGTTGAATGTAACTTGACTTCACAATGGTGCGTTTCAAGAGCTGAAAAACACTCCAAGTGATAACAAGTGTTACGGCTGGTTAATCTAGTAGAATCTGATCTACACAGTTAAATTCTGTTAGAATCCATCATTTCACATGTGATACAAGTGGTTTCCACACATAGAAGTTAAGGAACATTGAGTAACAATCAACATCAGTTTTGCCCAATGCGTTTCAATGGGGAAAACAAGTGAATTTGAGATGTTGATGTTTACCTTGAGTAACACTTAGGAAACCATCCAAAGAGTTATTACCCATTAGAGAACTATGTATTACATCATTTGGAACAGTTTTACATCAGTATTTTCACGTGGGACTGAGATATAGTTGAATGTAACTTGACTTCACAATGGTGCGTTTCAAGAGCTGAAAAACACTCCAAGTGATAACAAGTGTTACGGCTGGTTAATCTAGTAGAATCTGATCTACACAGTTAAATTCTGTTAGAATCCATCATTTCACATGTGATACAAGTGGTTTCCACACATAGAAGTTAAGGAACATTGAGTAACAATCAACATCAGTTTTGCCCAATGCGTTTCAATGGGGAAAACAAGTGAATTTGAGATGTTGATGTTTACCTTGAGTAACACTTAGGAAACCATCCAAAGAGTTATTACCCATTAGAGAACTATGTATTACATCATTTGGAACAGTTTTACATCAGTATTTTCACGTGGGACTGAGATATAGTTGAATGTAACTTGACTTCACAATGGTGCGTTTCAAGAGCTGAAAAACACTCCAAGTGATAACAAGTGTTACGGCTGGTTAATCTAGTAGAATCTGATCTACACAGTTAAATTCTGTTAGAATCCATCATTTCACATGTGATACAAGTGGTTTCCACACATAGAAGTTAAGGAACATTGAGTAACAATCAACATCAGTTTTGCCCAATGCGTTTCAATGGGGAAAACAAGTGAATTTGAGATGTTGATGTTTACCTTGAGTAACACTTAGGAAACCATCCAAAGAGTTATTACCCATTAGAGAACTATGTATTACATCATTTGGAACAGTTTTACATCAGTATTTTCACGTGGGACTGAGATATAGTTGAATGTAACTTGACTTCACAATGGTGCGTTTCAAGAGCTGAAAAACACTCCAAGTGATAACAAGTGTTACGGCTGGTTAATCTAGTAGAATCTGATCTACACAGTTAAATTCTGTTAGAATCCATCATTTCACATGTGATACAAGTGGTTTCCACACATAGAAGTTAAGGAACATTGAGTAACAATCAACATCAGTTTTGCCCAATGCGTTTCAATGGGGAAAACAAGTGAATTTGAGATGTTGATGTTTACCTTGAGTAACACTTAGGAAACCATCCAAAGAGTTATTACCCATTAGAGAACTATGTATTACATCATTTGGAACAGTTTTACATCAGTATTTTCACGTGGGACTGAGATATAGTTGAATGTAACTTGACTTCACAATGGTGCGTTTCAAGAGCTGAAAAACACTCCAAGTGATAACAAGTGTTACGGCTGGTTAATCTAGTAGAATCTGATCTACACAGTTAAATTCTGTTAGAATCCATCATTTCACATGTGATACAAGTGGTTTCCACACATAGAAGTTAAGGAACATTGAGTAACAATCAACATCAGTTTTGCCCAATGCGTTTCAATGGGGAAAACAAGTGAATTTGAGATGTTGATGTTTACCTTGAGTAACACTTAGGAAACCATCCAAAGAGTTATTACCCATTAGAGAACTATGTATTACATCATTTGGAACAGTTTTACATCAGTATTTTCACGTGGGACTGAGATATAGTTGAATGTAACTTGACTTCACAATGGTGCGTTTCAAGAGCTGAAAAACACTCCAAGTGATAACAAGTGTTACGGCTGGTTAATCTAGTAGAATCTGATCTACACAGTTAAATTCTGTTAGAATCCATCATTTCACATGTGATACAAGTGGTTTCCACACATAGAAGTTAAGGAACATTGAGTAACAATCAACATCAGTTTTGCCCAATGCGTTTCAATGGGGAAAACAAGTGAATTTGAGATGTTGATGTTTACCTTGAGTAACACTTAGGAAACCATCCAAAGAGTTATTACCCATTAGAGAACTATGTATTACATCATTTGGAACAGTTTTACATCAGTATTTTCACGTGGGACTGAGATATAGTTGAATGTAACTTGACTTCACAATGGTGCGTTTCAAGAGCTGAAAAACACTCCAAGTGATAACAAGTGTTACGGCTGGTTAATCTAGTAGAATCTGATCTACACAGTTAAATTCTGTTAGAATCCATCATTTCACATGTGATACAAGTGGTTTCCACACATAGAAGTTAAGGAACATTGAGTAACAATCAACATCAGTTTTGCCCAATGCGTTTCAATGGGGAAAACAAGTGAATTTGAGATGTTGATGTTTACCTTGAGTAACACTTAGGAAACCATCCAAAGAGTTATTACCCATTAGAGAACTATGTATTACATCATTTGGAACAGTTTTACATCAGTATTTTCACGTGGGACTGAGATATAGTTGAATGTAACTTGACTTCACAATGGTGCGTTTCAAGAGCTGAAAAACACTCCAAGTGATAACAAGTGTTACGGCTGGTTAATCTAGTAGAATCTGATCTACACAGTTAAATTCTGTTAGAATCCATCATTTCACATGTGATACAAGTGGTTTCCACACATAGAAGTTAAGGAACATTGAGTAACAATCAACATCAGTTTTGCCCAATGCGTTTCAATGGGGAAAACAAGTGAATTTGAGATGTTGATGTTTACCTTGAGTAACACTTAGGAAACCATCCAAAGAGTTATTACCCATTAGAGAACTATGTATTACATCATTTGGAACAGTTTTACATCAGTATTTTCACGTGGGACTGAGATATAGTTGAATGTAACTTGACTTCACAATGGTGCGTTTCAAGAGCTGAAAAACACTCCAAGTGATAACAAGTGTTACGGCTGGTTAATCTAGTAGAATCTGATCTACACAGTTAAATTCTGTTAGAATCCATCATTTCACATGTGATACAAGTGGTTTCCACACATAGAAGTTAAGGAACATTGAGTAACAATCAACATCAGTTTTGCCCAATGCGTTTCAATGGGGAAAACAAGTGAATTTGAGATGTTGATGTTTACCTTGAGTAACACTTAGGAAACCATCCAAAGAGTTATTACCCATTAGAGAACTATGTATTACATCATTTGGAACAGTTTTACATCAGTATTTTCACGTGGGACTGAGATATAGTTGAATGTAACTTGACTTCACAATGGTGCGTTTCAAGAGCTGAAAAACACTCCAAGTGATAACAAGTGTTACGGCTGGTTAATCTAGTAGAATCTGATCTACACAGTTAAATTCTGTTAGAATCCATCATTTCACATGTGATACAAGTGGTTTCCACACATAGAAGTTAAGGAACATTGAGTAACAATCAACATCAGTTTTGCCCAATGCGTTTCAATGGGGAAAACAAGTGAATTTGAGATGTTGATGTTTACCTTGAGTAACACTTAGGAAACCATCCAAAGAGTTATTACCCATTAGAGAACTATGTATTACATCATTTGGAACAGTTTTACATCAGTATTTTCACGTGGGACTGAGATATAGTTGAATGTAACTTGACTTCACAATGGTGCGTTTCAAGAGCTGAAAAACACTCCAAGTGATAACAAGTGTTACGGCTGGTTAATCTAGTAGAATCTGATCTACACAGTTAAATTCTGTTAGAATCCATCATTTCACATGTGATACAAGTGGTTTCCACACATAGAAGTTAAGGAACATTGAGTAACAATCAACATCAGTTTTGCCCAATGCGTTTCAATGGGGAAAACAAGTGAATTTGAGATGTTGATGTTTACCTTGAGTAACACTTAGGAAACCATCCAAAGAGTTATTACCCATTAGAGAACTATGTATTACATCATTTGGAACAGTTTTACATCAGTATTTTCACGTGGGACTGAGATATAGTTGAATGTAACTTGACTTCACAATGGTGCGTTTCAAGAGCTGAAAAACACTCCAAGTGATAACAAGTGTTACGGCTGGTTAATCTAGTAGAATCTGATCTACACAGTTAAATTCTGTTAGAATCCATCATTTCACATGTGATACAAGTGGTTTCCACACATAGAAGTTAAGGAACATTGAGTAACAATCAACATCAGTTTTGCCCAATGCGTTTCAATGGGGAAAACAAGTGAATTTGAGATGTTGATGTTTACCTTGAGTAACACTTAGGAAACCATCCAAAGAGTTATTACCCATTAGAGAACTATGTATTACATCATTTGGAACAGTTTTACATCAGTATTTTCACGTGGGACTGAGATATAGTTGAATGTAACTTGACTTCACAATGGTGCGTTTCAAGAGCTGAAAAACACTCCAAGTGATAACAAGTGTTACGGCTGGTTAATCTAGTAGAATCTGATCTACACAGTTAAATTCTGTTAGAATCCATCATTTCACATGTGATACAAGTGGTTTCCACACATAGAAGTTAAGGAACATTGAGTAACAATCAACATCAGTTTTGCCCAATGCGTTTCAATGGGGAAAACAAGTGAATTTGAGATGTTGATGTTTACCTTGAGTAACACTTAGGAAACCATCCAAAGAGTTATTACCCATTAGAGAACTATGTATTACATCATTTGGAACAGTTTTACATCAGTATTTTCACGTGGGACTGAGATATAGTTGAATGTAACTTGACTTCACAATGGTGCGTTTCAAGAGCTGAAAAACACTCCAAGTGATAACAAGTGTTACGGCTGGTTAATCTAGTAGAATCTGATCTACACAGTTAAATTCTGTTAGAATCCATCATTTCACATGTGATACAAGTGGTTTCCACACATAGAAGTTAAGGAACATTGAGTAACAATCAACATCAGTTTTGCCCAATGCGTTTCAATGGGGAAAACAAGTGAATTTGAGATGTTGATGTTTACCTTGAGTAACACTTAGGAAACCATCCAAAGAGTTATTACCCATTAGAGAACTATGTATTACATCATTTGGAACAGTTTTACATCAGTATTTTCACGTGGGACTGAGATATAGTTGAATGTAACTTGACTTCACAATGGTGCGTTTCAAGAGCTGAAAAACACTCCAAGTGATAACAAGTGTTACGGCTGGTTAATCTAGTAGAATCTGATCTACACAGTTAAATTCTGTTAGAATCCATCATTTCACATGTGATACAAGTGGTTTCCACACATAGAAGTTAAGGAACATTGAGTAACAATCAACATCAGTTTTGCCCAATGCGTTTCAATGGGGAAAACAAGTGAATTTGAGATGTTGATGTTTACCTTGAGTAACACTTAGGAAACCATCCAAAGAGTTATTACCCATTAGAGAACTATGTATTACATCATTTGGAACAGTTTTACATCAGTATTTTCACGTGGGACTGAGATATAGTTGAATGTAACTTGACTTCACAATGGTGCGTTTCAAGAGCTGAAAAACACTCCAAGTGATAACAAGTGTTACGGCTGGTTAATCTAGTAGAATCTGATCTACACAGTTAAATTCTGTTAGAATCCATCATTTCACATGTGATACAAGTGGTTTCCACACATAGAAGTTAAGGAACATTGAGTAACAATCAACATCAGTTTTGCCCAATGCGTTTCAATGGGGAAAACAAGTGAATTTGAGATGTTGATGTTTACCTTGAGTAACACTTAGGAAACCATCCAAAGAGTTATTACCCATTAGAGAACTATGTATTACATCATTTGGAACAGTTTTACATCAGTATTTTCACGTGGGACTGAGATATAGTTGAATGTAACTTGACTTCACAATGGTGCGTTTCAAGAGCTGAAAAACACTCCAAGTGATAACAAGTGTTACGGCTGGTTAATCTAGTAGAATCTGATCTACACAGTTAAATTCTGTTAGAATCCATCATTTCACATGTGATACAAGTGGTTTCCACACATAGAAGTTAAGGAACATTGAGTAACAATCAACATCAGTTTTGCCCAATGCGTTTCAATGGGGAAAACAAGTGAATTTGAGATGTTGATGTTTACCTTGAGTAACACTTAGGAAACCATCCAAAGAGTTATTACCCATTAGAGAACTATGTATTACATCATTTGGAACAGTTTTACATCAGTATTTTCACGTGGGACTGAGATATAGTTGAATGTAACTTGACTTCACAATGGTGCGTTTCAAGAGCTGAAAAACACTCCAAGTGATAACAAGTGTTACGGCTGGTTAATCTAGTAGAATCTGATCTACACAGTTAAATTCTGTTAGAATCCATCATTTCACATGTGATACAAGTGGTTTCCACACATAGAAGTTAAGGAACATTGAGTAACAATCAACATCAGTTTTGCCCAATGCGTTTCAATGGGGAAAACAAGTGAATTTGAGATGTTGATGTTTACCTTGAGTAACACTTAGGAAACCATCCAAAGAGTTATTACCCATTAGAGAACTATGTATTACATCATTTGGAACAGTTTTACATCAGTATTTTCACGTGGGACTGAGATATAGTTGAATGTAACTTGACTTCACAATGGTGCGTTTCAAGAGCTGAAAAACACTCCAAGTGATAACAAGTGTTACGGCTGGTTAATCTAGTAGAATCTGATCTACACAGTTAAATTCTGTTAGAATCCATCATTTCACATGTGATACAAGTGGTTTCCACACATAGAAGTTAAGGAACATTGAGTAACAATCAACATCAGTTTTGCCCAATGCGTTTCAATGGGGAAAACAAGTGAATTTGAGATGTTGATGTTTACCTTGAGTAACACTTAGGAAACCATCCAAAGAGTTATTACCCATTAGAGAACTATGTATTACATCATTTGGAACAGTTTTACATCAGTATTTTCACGTGGGACTGAGATATAGTTGAATGTAACTTGACTTCACAATGGTGCGTTTCAAGAGCTGAAAAACACTCCAAGTGATAACAAGTGTTACGGCTGGTTAATCTAGTAGAATCTGATCTACACAGTTAAATTCTGTTAGAATCCATCATTTCACATGTGATACAAGTGGTTTCCACACATAGAAGTTAAGGAACATTGAGTAACAATCAACATCAGTTTTGCCCAATGCGTTTCAATGGGGAAAACAAGTGAATTTGAGATGTTGATGTTTACCTTGAGTAACACTTAGGAAACCATCCAAAGAGTTATTACCCATTAGAGAACTATGTATTACATCATTTGGAACAGTTTTACATCAGTATTTTCACGTGGGACTGAGATATAGTTGAATGTAACTTGACTTCACAATGGTGCGTTTCAAGAGCTGAAAAACACTCCAAGTGATAACAAGTGTTACGGCTGGTTAATCTAGTAGAATCTGATCTACACAGTTAAATTCTGTTAGAATCCATCATTTCACATGTGATACAAGTGGTTTCCACACATAGAAGTTAAGGAACATTGAGTAACAATCAACATCAGTTTTGCCCAATGCGTTTCAATGGGGAAAACAAGTGAATTTGAGATGTTGATGTTTACCTTGAGTAACACTTAGGAAACCATCCAAAGAGTTATTACCCATTAGAGAACTATGTATTACATCATTTGGAACAGTTTTACATCAGTATTTTCACGTGGGACTGAGATATAGTTGAATGTAACTTGACTTCACAATGGTGCGTTTCAAGAGCTGAAAAACACTCCAAGTGATAACAAGTGTTACGGCTGGTTAATCTAGTAGAATCTGATCTACACAGTTAAATTCTGTTAGAATCCATCATTTCACATGTGATACAAGTGGTTTCCACACATAGAAGTTAAGGAACATTGAGTAACAATCAACATCAGTTTTGCCCAATGCGTTTCAATGGGGAAAACAAGTGAATTTGAGATGTTGATGTTTACCTTGAGTAACACTTAGGAAACCATCCAAAGAGTTATTACCCATTAGAGAACTATGTATTACATCATTTGGAACAGTTTTACATCAGTATTTTCACGTGGGACTGAGATATAGTTGAATGTAACTTGACTTCACAATGGTGCGTTTCAAGAGCTGAAAAACACTCCAAGTGATAACAAGTGTTACGGCTGGTTAATCTAGTAGAATCTGATCTACACAGTTAAATTCTGTTAGAATCCATCATTTCACATGTGATACAAGTGGTTTCCACACATAGAAGTTAAGGAACATTGAGTAACAATCAACATCAGTTTTGCCCAATGCGTTTCAATGGGGAAAACAAGTGAATTTGAGATGTTGATGTTTACCTTGAGTAACACTTAGGAAACCATCCAAAGAGTTATTACCCATTAGAGAACTATGTATTACATCATTTGGAACAGTTTTACATCAGTATTTTCACGTGGGACTGAGATATAGTTGAATGTAACTTGACTTCACAATGGTGCGTTTCAAGAGCTGAAAAACACTCCAAGTGATAACAAGTGTTACGGCTGGTTAATCTAGTAGAATCTGATCTACACAGTTAAATTCTGTTAGAATCCATCATTTCACATGTGATACAAGTGGTTTCCACACATAGAAGTTAAGGAACATTGAGTAACAATCAACATCAGTTTTGCCCAATGCGTTTCAATGGGGAAAACAAGTGAATTTGAGATGTTGATGTTTACCTTGAGTAACACTTAGGAAACCATCCAAAGAGTTATTACCCATTAGAGAACTATGTATTACATCATTTGGAACAGTTTTACATCAGTATTTTCACGTGGGACTGAGATATAGTTGAATGTAACTTGACTTCACAATGGTGCGTTTCAAGAGCTGAAAAACACTCCAAGTGATAACAAGTGTTACGGCTGGTTAATCTAGTAGAATCTGATCTACACAGTTAAATTCTGTTAGAATCCATCATTTCACATGTGATACAAGTGGTTTCCACACATAGAAGTTAAGGAACATTGAGTAACAATCAACATCAGTTTTGCCCAATGCGTTTCAATGGGGAAAACAAGTGAATTTGAGATGTTGATGTTTACCTTGAGTAACACTTAGGAAACCATCCAAAGAGTTATTACCCATTAGAGAACTATGTATTACATCATTTGGAACAGTTTTACATCAGTATTTTCACGTGGGACTGAGATATAGTTGAATGTAACTTGACTTCACAATGGTGCGTTTCAAGAGCTGAAAAACACTCCAAGTGATAACAAGTGTTACGGCTGGTTAATCTAGTAGAATCTGATCTACACAGTTAAATTCTGTTAGAATCCATCATTTCACATGTGATACAAGTGGTTTCCACACATAGAAGTTAAGGAACATTGAGTAACAATCAACATCAGTTTTGCCCAATGCGTTTCAATGGGGAAAACAAGTGAATTTGAGATGTTGATGTTTACCTTGAGTAACACTTAGGAAACCATCCAAAGAGTTATTACCCATTAGAGAACTATGTATTACATCATTTGGAACAGTTTTACATCAGTATTTTCACGTGGGACTGAGATATAGTTGAATGTAACTTGACTTCACAATGGTGCGTTTCAAGAGCTGAAAAACACTCCAAGTGATAACAAGTGTTACGGCTGGTTAATCTAGTAGAATCTGATCTACACAGTTAAATTCTGTTAGAATCCATCATTTCACATGTGATACAAGTGGTTTCCACACATAGAAGTTAAGGAACATTGAGTAACAATCAACATCAGTTTTGCCCAATGCGTTTCAATGGGGAAAACAAGTGAATTTGAGATGTTGATGTTTACCTTGAGTAACACTTAGGAAACCATCCAAAGAGTTATTACCCATTAGAGAACTATGTATTACATCATTTGGAACAGTTTTACATCAGTATTTTCACGTGGGACTGAGATATAGTTGAATGTAACTTGACTTCACAATGGTGCGTTTCAAGAGCTGAAAAACACTCCAAGTGATAACAAGTGTTACGGCTGGTTAATCTAGTAGAATCTGATCTACACAGTTAAATTCTGTTAGAATCCATCATTTCACATGTGATACAAGTGGTTTCCACACATAGAAGTTAAGGAACATTGAGTAACAATCAACATCAGTTTTGCCCAATGCGTTTCAATGGGGAAAACAAGTGAATTTGAGATGTTGATGTTTACCTTGAGTAACACTTAGGAAACCATCCAAAGAGTTATTACCCATTAGAGAACTATGTATTACATCATTTGGAACAGTTTTACATCAGTATTTTCACGTGGGACTGAGATATAGTTGAATGTAACTTGACTTCACAATGGTGCGTTTCAAGAGCTGAAAAACACTCCAAGTGATAACAAGTGTTACGGCTGGTTAATCTAGTAGAATCTGATCTACACAGTTAAATTCTGTTAGAATCCATCATTTCACATGTGATACAAGTGGTTTCCACACATAGAAGTTAAGGAACATTGAGTAACAATCAACATCAGTTTTGCCCAATGCGTTTCAATGGGGAAAACAAGTGAATTTGAGATGTTGATGTTTACCTTGAGTAACACTTAGGAAACCATCCAAAGAGTTATTACCCATTAGAGAACTATGTATTACATCATTTGGAACAGTTTTACATCAGTATTTTCACGTGGGACTGAGATATAGTTGAATGTAACTTGACTTCACAATGGTGCGTTTCAAGAGCTGAAAAACACTCCAAGTGATAACAAGTGTTACGGCTGGTTAATCTAGTAGAATCTGATCTACACAGTTAAATTCTGTTAGAATCCATCATTTCACATGTGATACAAGTGGTTTCCACACATAGAAGTTAAGGAACATTGAGTAACAATCAACATCAGTTTTGCCCAATGCGTTTCAATGGGGAAAACAAGTGAATTTGAGATGTTGATGTTTACCTTGAGTAACACTTAGGAAACCATCCAAAGAGTTATTACCCATTAGAGAACTATGTATTACATCATTTGGAACAGTTTTACATCAGTATTTTCACGTGGGACTGAGATATAGTTGAATGTAACTTGACTTCACAATGGTGCGTTTCAAGAGCTGAAAAACACTCCAAGTGATAACAAGTGTTACGGCTGGTTAATCTAGTAGAATCTGATCTACACAGTTAAATTCTGTTAGAATCCATCATTTCACATGTGATACAAGTGGTTTCCACACATAGAAGTTAAGGAACATTGAGTAACAATCAACATCAGTTTTGCCCAATGCGTTTCAATGGGGAAAACAAGTGAATTTGAGATGTTGATGTTTACCTTGAGTAACACTTAGGAAACCATCCAAAGAGTTATTACCCATTAGAGAACTATGTATTACATCATTTGGAACAGTTTTACATCAGTATTTTCACGTGGGACTGAGATATAGTTGAATGTAACTTGACTTCACAATGGTGCGTTTCAAGAGCTGAAAAACACTCCAAGTGATAACAAGTGTTACGGCTGGTTAATCTAGTAGAATCTGATCTACACAGTTAAATTCTGTTAGAATCCATCATTTCACATGTGATACAAGTGGTTTCCACACATAGAAGTTAAGGAACATTGAGTAACAATCAACATCAGTTTTGCCCAATGCGTTTCAATGGGGAAAACAAGTGAATTTGAGATGTTGATGTTTACCTTGAGTAACACTTAGGAAACCATCCAAAGAGTTATTACCCATTAGAGAACTATGTATTACATCATTTGGAACAGTTTTACATCAGTATTTTCACGTGGGACTGAGATATAGTTGAATGTAACTTGACTTCACAATGGTGCGTTTCAAGAGCTGAAAAACACTCCAAGTGATAACAAGTGTTACGGCTGGTTAATCTAGTAGAATCTGATCTACACAGTTAAATTCTGTTAGAATCCATCATTTCACATGTGATACAAGTGGTTTCCACACATAGAAGTTAAGGAACATTGAGTAACAATCAACATCAGTTTTGCCCAATGCGTTTCAATGGGGAAAACAAGTGAATTTGAGATGTTGATGTTTACCTTGAGTAACACTTAGGAAACCATCCAAAGAGTTATTACCCATTAGAGAACTATGTATTACATCATTTGGAACAGTTTTACATCAGTATTTTCACGTGGGACTGAGATATAGTTGAATGTAACTTGACTTCACAATGGTGCGTTTCAAGAGCTGAAAAACACTCCAAGTGATAACAAGTGTTACGGCTGGTTAATCTAGTAGAATCTGATCTACACAGTTAAATTCTGTTAGAATCCATCATTTCACATGTGATACAAGTGGTTTCCACACATAGAAGTTAAGGAACATTGAGTAACAATCAACATCAGTTTTGCCCAATGCGTTTCAATGGGGAAAACAAGTGAATTTGAGATGTTGATGTTTACCTTGAGTAACACTTAGGAAACCATCCAAAGAGTTATTACCCATTAGAGAACTATGTATTACATCATTTGGAACAGTTTTACATCAGTATTTTCACGTGGGACTGAGATATAGTTGAATGTAACTTGACTTCACAATGGTGCGTTTCAAGAGCTGAAAAACACTCCAAGTGATAACAAGTGTTACGGCTGGTTAATCTAGTAGAATCTGATCTACACAGTTAAATTCTGTTAGAATCCATCATTTCACATGTGATACAAGTGGTTTCCACACATAGAAGTTAAGGAACATTGAGTAACAATCAACATCAGTTTTGCCCAATGCGTTTCAATGGGGAAAACAAGTGAATTTGAGATGTTGATGTTTACCTTGAGTAACACTTAGGAAACCATCCAAAGAGTTATTACCCATTAGAGAACTATGTATTACATCATTTGGAACAGTTTTACATCAGTATTTTCACGTGGGACTGAGATATAGTTGAATGTAACTTGACTTCACAATGGTGCGTTTCAAGAGCTGAAAAACACTCCAAGTGATAACAAGTGTTACGGCTGGTTAATCTAGTAGAATCTGATCTACACAGTTAAATTCTGTTAGAATCCATCATTTCACATGTGATACAAGTGGTTTCCACACATAGAAGTTAAGGAACATTGAGTAACAATCAACATCAGTTTTGCCCAATGCGTTTCAATGGGGAAAACAAGTGAATTTGAGATGTTGATGTTTACCTTGAGTAACACTTAGGAAACCATCCAAAGAGTTATTACCCATTAGAGAACTATGTATTACATCATTTGGAACAGTTTTACATCAGTATTTTCACGTGGGACTGAGATATAGTTGAATGTAACTTGACTTCACAATGGTGCGTTTCAAGAGCTGAAAAACACTCCAAGTGATAACAAGTGTTACGGCTGGTTAATCTAGTAGAATCTGATCTACACAGTTAAATTCTGTTAGAATCCATCATTTCACATGTGATACAAGTGGTTTCCACACATAGAAGTTAAGGAACATTGAGTAACAATCAACATCAGTTTTGCCCAATGCGTTTCAATGGGGAAAACAAGTGAATTTGAGATGTTGATGTTTACCTTGAGTAACACTTAGGAAACCATCCAAAGAGTTATTACCCATTAGAGAACTATGTATTACATCATTTGGAACAGTTTTACATCAGTATTTTCACGTGGGACTGAGATATAGTTGAATGTAACTTGACTTCACAATGGTGCGTTTCAAGAGCTGAAAAACACTCCAAGTGATAACAAGTGTTACGGCTGGTTAATCTAGTAGAATCTGATCTACACAGTTAAATTCTGTTAGAATCCATCATTTCACATGTGATACAAGTGGTTTCCACACATAGAAGTTAAGGAACATTGAGTAACAATCAACATCAGTTTTGCCCAATGCGTTTCAATGGGGAAAACAAGTGAATTTGAGATGTTGATGTTTACCTTGAGTAACACTTAGGAAACCATCCAAAGAGTTATTACCCATTAGAGAACTATGTATTACATCATTTGGAACAGTTTTACATCAGTATTTTCACGTGGGACTGAGATATAGTTGAATGTAACTTGACTTCACAATGGTGCGTTTCAAGAGCTGAAAAACACTCCAAGTGATAACAAGTGTTACGGCTGGTTAATCTAGTAGAATCTGATCTACACAGTTAAATTCTGTTAGAATCCATCATTTCACATGTGATACAAGTGGTTTCCACACATAGAAGTTAAGGAACATTGAGTAACAATCAACATCAGTTTTGCCCAATGCGTTTCAATGGGGAAAACAAGTGAATTTGAGATGTTGATGTTTACCTTGAGTAACACTTAGGAAACCATCCAAAGAGTTATTACCCATTAGAGAACTATGTATTACATCATTTGGAACAGTTTTACATCAGTATTTTCACGTGGGACTGAGATATAGTTGAATGTAACTTGACTTCACAATGGTGCGTTTCAAGAGCTGAAAAACACTCCAAGTGATAACAAGTGTTACGGCTGGTTAATCTAGTAGAATCTGATCTACACAGTTAAATTCTGTTAGAATCCATCATTTCACATGTGATACAAGTGGTTTCCACACATAGAAGTTAAGGAACATTGAGTAACAATCAACATCAGTTTTGCCCAATGCGTTTCAATGGGGAAAACAAGTGAATTTGAGATGTTGATGTTTACCTTGAGTAACACTTAGGAAACCATCCAAAGAGTTATTACCCATTAGAGAACTATGTATTACATCATTTGGAACAGTTTTACATCAGTATTTTCACGTGGGACTGAGATATAGTTGAATGTAACTTGACTTCACAATGGTGCGTTTCAAGAGCTGAAAAACACTCCAAGTGATAACAAGTGTTACGGCTGGTTAATCTAGTAGAATCTGATCTACACAGTTAAATTCTGTTAGAATCCATCATTTCACATGTGATACAAGTGGTTTCCACACATAGAAGTTAAGGAACATTGAGTAACAATCAACATCAGTTTTGCCCAATGCGTTTCAATGGGGAAAACAAGTGAATTTGAGATGTTGATGTTTACCTTGAGTAACACTTAGGAAACCATCCAAAGAGTTATTACCCATTAGAGAACTATGTATTACATCATTTGGAACAGTTTTACATCAGTATTTTCACGTGGGACTGAGATATAGTTGAATGTAACTTGACTTCACAATGGTGCGTTTCAAGAGCTGAAAAACACTCCAAGTGATAACAAGTGTTACGGCTGGTTAATCTAGTAGAATCTGATCTACACAGTTAAATTCTGTTAGAATCCATCATTTCACATGTGATACAAGTGGTTTCCACACATAGAAGTTAAGGAACATTGAGTAACAATCAACATCAGTTTTGCCCAATGCGTTTCAATGGGGAAAACAAGTGAATTTGAGATGTTGATGTTTACCTTGAGTAACACTTAGGAAACCATCCAAAGAGTTATTACCCATTAGAGAACTATGTATTACATCATTTGGAACAGTTTTACATCAGTATTTTCACGTGGGACTGAGATATAGTTGAATGTAACTTGACTTCACAATGGTGCGTTTCAAGAGCTGAAAAACACTCCAAGTGATAACAAGTGTTACGGCTGGTTAATCTAGTAGAATCTGATCTACACAGTTAAATTCTGTTAGAATCCATCATTTCACATGTGATACAAGTGGTTTCCACACATAGAAGTTAAGGAACATTGAGTAACAATCAACATCAGTTTTGCCCAATGCGTTTCAATGGGGAAAACAAGTGAATTTGAGATGTTGATGTTTACCTTGAGTAACACTTAGGAAACCATCCAAAGAGTTATTACCCATTAGAGAACTATGTATTACATCATTTGGAACAGTTTTACATCAGTATTTTCACGTGGGACTGAGATATAGTTGAATGTAACTTGACTTCACAATGGTGCGTTTCAAGAGCTGAAAAACACTCCAAGTGATAACAAGTGTTACGGCTGGTTAATCTAGTAGAATCTGATCTACACAGTTAAATTCTGTTAGAATCCATCATTTCACATGTGATACAAGTGGTTTCCACACATAGAAGTTAAGGAACATTGAGTAACAATCAACATCAGTTTTGCCCAATGCGTTTCAATGGGGAAAACAAGTGAATTTGAGATGTTGATGTTTACCTTGAGTAACACTTAGGAAACCATCCAAAGAGTTATTACCCATTAGAGAACTATGTATTACATCATTTGGAACAGTTTTACATCAGTATTTTCACGTGGGACTGAGATATAGTTGAATGTAACTTGACTTCACAATGGTGCGTTTCAAGAGCTGAAAAACACTCCAAGTGATAACAAGTGTTACGGCTGGTTAATCTAGTAGAATCTGATCTACACAGTTAAATTCTGTTAGAATCCATCATTTCACATGTGATACAAGTGGTTTCCACACATAGAAGTTAAGGAACATTGAGTAACAATCAACATCAGTTTTGCCCAATGCGTTTCAATGGGGAAAACAAGTGAATTTGAGATGTTGATGTTTACCTTGAGTAACACTTAGGAAACCATCCAAAGAGTTATTACCCATTAGAGAACTATGTATTACATCATTTGGAACAGTTTTACATCAGTATTTTCACGTGGGACTGAGATATAGTTGAATGTAACTTGACTTCACAATGGTGCGTTTCAAGAGCTGAAAAACACTCCAAGTGATAACAAGTGTTACGGCTGGTTAATCTAGTAGAATCTGATCTACACAGTTAAATTCTGTTAGAATCCATCATTTCACATGTGATACAAGTGGTTTCCACACATAGAAGTTAAGGAACATTGAGTAACAATCAACATCAGTTTTGCCCAATGCGTTTCAATGGGGAAAACAAGTGAATTTGAGATGTTGATGTTTACCTTGAGTAACACTTAGGAAACCATCCAAAGAGTTATTACCCATTAGAGAACTATGTATTACATCATTTGGAACAGTTTTACATCAGTATTTTCACGTGGGACTGAGATATAGTTGAATGTAACTTGACTTCACAATGGTGCGTTTCAAGAGCTGAAAAACACTCCAAGTGATAACAAGTGTTACGGCTGGTTAATCTAGTAGAATCTGATCTACACAGTTAAATTCTGTTAGAATCCATCATTTCACATGTGATACAAGTGGTTTCCACACATAGAAGTTAAGGAACATTGAGTAACAATCAACATCAGTTTTGCCCAATGCGTTTCAATGGGGAAAACAAGTGAATTTGAGATGTTGATGTTTACCTTGAGTAACACTTAGGAAACCATCCAAAGAGTTATTACCCATTAGAGAACTATGTATTACATCATTTGGAACAGTTTTACATCAGTATTTTCACGTGGGACTGAGATATAGTTGAATGTAACTTGACTTCACAATGGTGCGTTTCAAGAGCTGAAAAACACTCCAAGTGATAACAAGTGTTACGGCTGGTTAATCTAGTAGAATCTGATCTACACAGTTAAATTCTGTTAGAATCCATCATTTCACATGTGATACAAGTGGTTTCCACACATAGAAGTTAAGGAACATTGAGTAACAATCAACATCAGTTTTGCCCAATGCGTTTCAATGGGGAAAACAAGTGAATTTGAGATGTTGATGTTTACCTTGAGTAACACTTAGGAAACCATCCAAAGAGTTATTACCCATTAGAGAACTATGTATTACATCATTTGGAACAGTTTTACATCAGTATTTTCACGTGGGACTGAGATATAGTTGAATGTAACTTGACTTCACAATGGTGCGTTTCAAGAGCTGAAAAACACTCCAAGTGATAACAAGTGTTACGGCTGGTTAATCTAGTAGAATCTGATCTACACAGTTAAATTCTGTTAGAATCCATCATTTCACATGTGATACAAGTGGTTTCCACACATAGAAGTTAAGGAACATTGAGTAACAATCAACATCAGTTTTGCCCAATGCGTTTCAATGGGGAAAACAAGTGAATTTGAGATGTTGATGTTTACCTTGAGTAACACTTAGGAAACCATCCAAAGAGTTATTACCCATTAGAGAACTATGTATTACATCATTTGGAACAGTTTTACATCAGTATTTTCACGTGGGACTGAGATATAGTTGAATGTAACTTGACTTCACAATGGTGCGTTTCAAGAGCTGAAAAACACTCCAAGTGATAACAAGTGTTACGGCTGGTTAATCTAGTAGAATCTGATCTACACAGTTAAATTCTGTTAGAATCCATCATTTCACATGTGATACAAGTGGTTTCCACACATAGAAGTTAAGGAACATTGAGTAACAATCAACATCAGTTTTGCCCAATGCGTTTCAATGGGGAAAACAAGTGAATTTGAGATGTTGATGTTTACCTTGAGTAACACTTAGGAAACCATCCAAAGAGTTATTACCCATTAGAGAACTATGTATTACATCATTTGGAACAGTTTTACATCAGTATTTTCACGTGGGACTGAGATATAGTTGAATGTAACTTGACTTCACAATGGTGCGTTTCAAGAGCTGAAAAACACTCCAAGTGATAACAAGTGTTACGGCTGGTTAATCTAGTAGAATCTGATCTACACAGTTAAATTCTGTTAGAATCCATCATTTCACATGTGATACAAGTGGTTTCCACACATAGAAGTTAAGGAACATTGAGTAACAATCAACATCAGTTTTGCCCAATGCGTTTCAATGGGGAAAACAAGTGAATTTGAGATGTTGATGTTTACCTTGAGTAACACTTAGGAAACCATCCAAAGAGTTATTACCCATTAGAGAACTATGTATTACATCATTTGGAACAGTTTTACATCAGTATTTTCACGTGGGACTGAGATATAGTTGAATGTAACTTGACTTCACAATGGTGCGTTTCAAGAGCTGAAAAACACTCCAAGTGATAACAAGTGTTACGGCTGGTTAATCTAGTAGAATCTGATCTACACAGTTAAATTCTGTTAGAATCCATCATTTCACATGTGATACAAGTGGTTTCCACACATAGAAGTTAAGGAACATTGAGTAACAATCAACATCAGTTTTGCCCAATGCGTTTCAATGGGGAAAACAAGTGAATTTGAGATGTTGATGTTTACCTTGAGTAACACTTAGGAAACCATCCAAAGAGTTATTACCCATTAGAGAACTATGTATTACATCATTTGGAACAGTTTTACATCAGTATTTTCACGTGGGACTGAGATATAGTTGAATGTAACTTGACTTCACAATGGTGCGTTTCAAGAGCTGAAAAACACTCCAAGTGATAACAAGTGTTACGGCTGGTTAATCTAGTAGAATCTGATCTACACAGTTAAATTCTGTTAGAATCCATCATTTCACATGTGATACAAGTGGTTTCCACACATAGAAGTTAAGGAACATTGAGTAACAATCAACATCAGTTTTGCCCAATGCGTTTCAATGGGGAAAACAAGTGAATTTGAGATGTTGATGTTTACCTTGAGTAACACTTAGGAAACCATCCAAAGAGTTATTACCCATTAGAGAACTATG
>NW_026261660.1:0-30844 GCF_900747795.2 Erpetoichthys calabaricus | reverse complement strand
TTAAGTGTTGATATCCCAGATACAAAAACAAAAGTTCACAAGCGACCAGTGCTGGGAAACGTCACTTAAATTATATTAATTACATTGCTCATTACTTACAAAATCCTAATCTTCTCCAGTTCAGCGCGTTTCTTTTCTTCACTTGTCTCGATGGGGGGAAAAAACAAAGAGTCGTAGTAAAGCTGTACGCACACTGCATGTGTTACTGCCATGATGTGATTTAACTGATCGGTTACTTCACTGCATTTCTCAGTTTGCTATCTGCGCTCTGCTTGGAGCTCGTGATGGACAACACGTTACCTCTGGAAGGACAGGATCTCACATCCCAGTCCAAACGGTGAGATGGAATCCTCGTCTGTCAGCAGCCTCGGCCGACACTTCAAGCTTAGTGCACTGAGCCCGTTGTCTGAAAGGCCATAGCGGCGCCCACAGATGGGTGGTCTGCAGTGTGTGAGTTGGGGTTTGGCTGAATGTGGAGATGACAGCTCAGATGTTCTCTTCTACATCGATGACCAGTGCACTAGAGATGAGGTTAGGCTCCTCCGCCCACACTGCTTTGTCAATTTTGTTCTCGGGTTGGTCGGTTTAGCTTTCGGCTCAAAGGACCATGTAAAAGAGGGGTTTCATGGACCTCTGGAAAATGTGCTAATTCACAGGGTTTGGCCAACAGAAAGCCGAGTGCAGGAGTCACCGTCAGATGACTGGAGATGACAGACAGGCGATTGTAATTTATTCAAAGCAAGAAATAATATACAACAATAAAGTAAGCACACTGTAGGTAAACCAAGATAGTGGAATGCAAAGTCTTTCAGGAACAGGAAACCCCTTCTGGTCCAAAGGTGTGACATTACTAAACTTTTTGACAATAATAATAATAATAATATTTACTGACACTGTGCAGACTTACGACATTTGAGACACAATTGCTGGCATTTCTTTTGCTTTTCCAGTATTAGCACAGACAGCTGAAGTGACCTCCTCATGGTGACACACTGCCAGTGCCTATCAGTCCTAACATATCAAATCCTTTTGAAATTCACTCTAACACAAGTCTTTGACAGGTGAACATTACTAGTACCTTAGAAAAGCTCTCGGAAAGAACATTGTGTGGGAGAAAAAATAAATTCCACCTTTAGTTTAACATAACAACAGTTCAGTAATTAACACTTTAACAACAAAATTAAATTTGGGTATTTCAGAACATTTATATTTTTTGGGGTGGTATGCCATGACAAAGGGTTGATAGCCCCCTGGTGTAGATTTTCTCCAACGAAGCCCACTTCTGGAGGTGGCACCCAGTCTGAATTCTTTTGTGGCCCAGAAGATTCTGATTTGTGAGAATTGTTGGCACATCCAGTACTGCAATATGTGTAACAAAGTGTATTCTGTCTTTATTTAAGTTTTTTGTATCTTTTAGTTAAGAATTTTCCCAAAATCAATTGTTTGTGTAAACTTAGTGTCATATTTTGGAGTATGGATGCTAATTAATGCGACTCCCCACAGACGGCAGGCACCCTCAGGTGATGGTGGATGCTGTACAGGTAAGTCTGCTCTCTCCAAACCTTTTCTAATTTTATTCTATTTATTTGACATGTATATTATTTGGTAATTCTCAAGTATTAAATAAGTTATGTGCTCCCCCGGGTTCTTATATACAGTTCTGTATGTTTTATTATCAAAAGCAAACAAACAAAAACAAAATAAAATTTAAAAAAGCATTTCTTCTTTTAGTGCGCTGCCACAGTGTTAAAACATAATTCGGCGTGGTGTACAGAATGATCATGTGTATATTTTGGATTTTAATTTTTATTTTACATTTGATTTTATTGATTTTGTATTATTAGTTTGTGTAGCTGCATTTTCCCTAAGTTTCCAAAATTCAGCAGCTCCAAGTCAAAAAATGGGATTCAACAAAAGCCTGACGCGCAGAAATGATTCCACAGACAAAATATCTTCATTTTGAAAAGTTTAGTTAAGTTTGAAAGTAAAACAGTTCACACAAAAAGAAAATTAAAAATAACAAAAAAAAAAGGGAAAATTATAATAAGAAAAAATTTAGTTCTAAGCTTAATCTTGTTACATCTTAAATAGTTACTAATTACTTATAATTTCTGAACCATTTCAAAACGGTCAGAAAACTGTATGCTTATCCCATTTCTAACTTGACAATGGGTCTTTCAAGTCCCTGTTTACTGGGACCTGCTCTAAACACAACTAGATCTATTATCACACTGTTTCTCAGTTACTAGGGGGCTCCGCCCCCTGCTCGCTTCGCTCGCCAACCCCTGGTGTTGGGAATGACAAAGAGCGTGATGTATGAATGAGATATAGAATAGTGTGACGGTGTAGATGATGCAAATAGAAAGCAAACAATAAAGTGTGTGGCACAGTGTAAAGGTTTATTGGAAAATTTCTTTGTACACGCCGTTTAAGTGTAAAAGGTAATTCCAGGTCAGAACTTGTAAGGTCAATGAAGATGGTTATTGTTGTGATCAGAGTCAAGTTTGTCAGAGCTTAGAAAGAGTTGTGTCTCTCCAGGAAGTAATGGAATGACTTGGGTATTTATGTTTTCCACATTAATATTTTTTGGACATAATATAGTGCGTTGTGTTAAAAGGGGCATTTGGTCTAATGAGATTGCTGTTCCAAATCTCTCTGTAACTAAGTCGTCGCAGATAAAGGCTTGAGGAATTGTAATAATATGTGGCTGAAGTCCATCTGTATTGGTGAGTGTACCATCTCTCAGTTGTAATAAGCAATTGTTATGATCTGGTTCTGGACATCGTATCTTTTTTACTAACTGTATCTTTTGAAAGCAATGCCAATTGTCTGCGTATTTTAAGGTGCACTGAACAATAGCTGAGTGCATGGCATCTGGAAGAATAGCTAATTACTGTTTAAAATCTCCTCCTCATAAAAGTACCTTTCCTCCAAATCGAATATTATTATTCATAAACGTTTGTAGAAGTTTATGAATGGTGTTGAGTAAGTGACTGGATGCCATTGAACATTCATCAATAAACAACATTTTTTGAAGACGGATGTCACGTGCAGTGCCACCATTAATGTTCATAGTGGATACCGATTTGTAGGATCTAATGCAGTTGATAAAGATTTCACTTTCAGGTACATCGTCAGTTAGAATCTTCTGTAGATATTCAGTATATGAATGTAAAGAAGGCAGTCTAATTTGACCCTTTTGACAACAACGTCTAAATGTATTACTTGTATTGCCAGTTGTTTCTTCAGGGAAGTGAACTGAATGACAATGATTGCAAATGACATTCATTAATCCGAATGGATTTTCCCGGTGTATGTTTTGCTTGTGCCGTTTGAGAGGCGCGTTGTTGCATATGTAGTATTTGGGACGTGTTGTTTTGGAGCTGTAATCGATTTGCCTGTGCTGTGTGAGACGCCCGTTGTAGCCTTCCTTGCCGTTAACGTATGTCTGAGACGGGAGGTGTTTCGTTTTGAATCCGTGCCTGTTGCGATGCAGCACTTTGATTGATAGTTTGCGTCATGTGGATCTAGGATGTAGATTTGTGCATATTTGCGTTGTTGATTTGTTTCAGGGTGCACTGTTCCAATGCGATGCAGTATTTGTGCACATATGGGAAAGCAGTATGGGCCATTGCCTTTTGGTGGCCTGATATTTACTAAAAGCAAATGAACTATTGTAGGATCTAACGCAGTTCATAAAGTTTTTACTTTTAGGTACATCGTTAGTTAGAAGCTTTAGTTGAGGTTTGCGTTTTTGGAGTCGAGACATTTTTTCTTTTAGAAATATGGATAAGTAATAAGGAGTATTGCACTCACTGTTAATATGGAGACTTTTCTGCGGTTGAACGGTTAATAGTGCCTTCTTGTAATGAGATCCACCTATGCTGCATAGCCGTCTATTTTGTTGTTTCTTTCGTGTTCGTGTGTTTGTTCCTGTTATCCTTTCCTTTTCGTTTTGTACCCGTGACCGTGTATTCATGACTTGTTTCTTTCTCAGCATCCGAAATATGGATAAGTAATAAGGAGGGTCGCAGTCACTGTTAATATGTTTCCTTTTCTGCAGTTGAACGGTTAATAGTGCTTTATTGTAAGGAGATCCACCAATGCTGACACCTGTGCTGTCTAGTGTGAAGGTGCTGACGTTCACTTTAGAATATGTGGCTTTGGGTGTGACTTCTTATGGATGTGGGGGGGGGGGAAATTGTTGACGATTGTTGTTGCGCGAGCGTTTTGTTTCTTTTTGTGTTCCTGTGTCTTGTTGAATCCCCCTCTTTGTGTGTGTCCCGTCCCTTGCTTGTAGGGTCTGTGGGGTGGTTTTGTGTTCTTTTTTTTGTGTTCCATGGGCTTGTTGAATCCCCCTCTTGGTGTGTGTCCTGTCCGGTGCCTGTAGGGGGGGGGGTGCCTTGCTGTTGTGCGCGAGCCTCTTTTTTTTTTTTTTTTTTTTTTTTTCGGGTCTAGTTTCGTGTGCAATGTGTTTCGTGCTTTTCCTGCGTTTGACTTTGCGCCTCATTTCTCCTTTTTGTATGTGCTCACTCCTTTTTTCTGTGGTCTTGTCCGCCACTCGCGGCCCCTCATCCGCCTTTGTTGCCCTCTTTTCTCCGCCTTTCTCCGACTCTCGCGGACTCTTTTTGCGCCTGCGCCTCTCGCGGCCCCTCATCCGCCTCTCTCGCCCTCTTTTGTCCGCCTTTCTCGGCCCCTCAGCCGGATGTGCCTGCGTCCATCATCCGGTTTAGCATTCTCGGTTAGTAATATGGATAGCAAGAAGATTCTATCTCTTCTAACGTATAGGGGGAAAAGACTAAACCATTGTCTATGACTATGGAAGAAATTATATTCTATTCAAATTAAGCAAACTTTAATATAAGTTTAACTCCAGAACCTTAACCTTCCAAGATTGGCTCTTACATTTCCGGCCCCTAATTGGCTATGCAGGAGCGGAGACAATTACTATACTTTTACTTCAATATGAGCCAATTAACTTTATATTAGCTATTGTTTCCAAATTACTAACACTGCAAACAAACACTTTAAAAATTTCATATTTCAAACATTGGCTCTTTCTTGAAGCAGGCACAGTTTATTCACAGGTCTGTCCAGTGTGCTGGTTTTGGTCTGCACACAAACTCTTCTGATTGTACCTTTGGCATCTGGCATTGTCTTGATGACTCGACCCATTACCCAGGAATTGTGAGGTGTAGCTTTATCTACAATGAAAACAACGTCCCCTGGTTCAAAATTTCTTCTTGGTGCTAGCCATTTTTGACATTCTTGAAGTTTTGGCAAATACTCTTTAGTTCATCTTTTCCAAAACAAATCAGCCATGTATTGAATTTGTTTCCAGCGTCTTCTTGGGTATGGTTCATTTTCTGAAACAAGTTTGGGTGGTAATTTAGGTTTTGTCTTCAGTAACAACAAGTGATTGGGTGTGAGTGGTTCCAAATCATTTGGGTCATCCGATGTCTTTGTAAGGGGTCTGTTATTGAGTATTGATTCCACTCTACACATCATTGTAGGAAGGTTTTCATCATCGAGTGTTTGTTGGTTTAGTGTTGAGTTTAAGATCTTTCTTATGCTCCTGATTTGTCTTTCCCACACTCCACCTTGATGAGAAGCTGATGGTGGATTGAAAATCCATTTGATTTGTTCTTCTGGATTACTTTTAGTCTGACTGACTTCTAGTTGGAATGTTTTTCTTTCATTTCTTAAGTTCAGCATTAAGTCTTTAAACTTGAGGAACCAAGCCACTGCTTTCTTCAAGCAATGCCAATCTGAAAAATAAGTGATTAGTTTGTTGATGGGCTCGGTTGCTGCCTCTATTTTTGTCATGTTAACTGCACAAGTTTTAACTTCTGGATCATCTTCAATGAGTGAATCGTTTGGTTGATCTGGTGTTTTTGGCCACTGCCGTTCGGGCTTCAATAAGAAACTTGGACCTTGTGACCATGTGGTGCTTTGAAAAAGTTTTCTATGCTTAGCCCTCTGGATGCTTGATCAGCCAGGTTAATGGCAGATGTGACATACCTCCACTGTGAAGGCTGTGAATGATCTCTGATCACGGACATTCTGTTGGCAACAAAAGTCTTGAATCGAGTGCTTTCATTTGAAATGTATTTTAGCACCGTGGTGCTGTCAGTCCAAAATGTAGATTCTTCTAAAGGCATTTGAAGCTCACCTTTAAGCTTTTTGTCCAATTTTACTGCCACAAGGCTGCTGTCAGCTCCAATCTTGGTATCGTGACCTGTTTCAATGGTGCAACTCTTGACTTGCCCATCAGGAATGAACAATGCTTTTTGCCCTCTTCGTTGGTTAAGACAAGGTAAGTGACAGTGCCATATCCATCTTCACTAGCATCTGCAAAATGGTGCATTTGTACTCTCTTTATGGTTCCAAACCTTGTGGGTTTGAAGCATCTGTTCACTTTATATTCTGTTAGTAACTGCAAATCATCCATCCATTTTTTCCATTTCTGAATGTGTTTGACTTCTACTTCTTCATCCCACCCAAATTTCTCTTTGCATAAGTCTTTTAGAATAAGTTTTGCTGGCAGTAAGGCGGGTGCTAGAAAACCAAGTGGATCATAAACTGAGCTAACAACAGACAGAATACCACGCCTTGTAGTGGGCTTGTTTTGTAACTTAATTTGAAATTTGAAACTGTCCGTTTCTGTGCACCACTGGACACTCAGGGCACGCTCTGTGGGAAGGAGTCTGTGGCTCAAGTCTAAGTCTTTTTGTCCATGAGCTCTGTCTTCTTCAGGTATAGACAATAAAACTTCTCTGTTGTTACTCATCCACTTAGTCAAATGAGATCCCCTTTTTAGGCATAGAGTTTGGAGGTCCTTTGCTAGCTTTATAGCTTGTTCCTCTGTTTTCACTGACCTTAAACAGTCATCCACGTAGAAGTTATTGAGAACGGTGTTAACAGCTTCCTCAGGAAATGTATCTCTGGCATCTTCTGCTGTTCTACGCAAAGCATAAGAAGCACAACTGGGTGAAGAAGTAGCACCAAAAAGATGTACTGTCATTTTATATTCTTCAAGGTCTTTACTTAGATTACCTTCAGGCCACCATAAAAAACGTAAAAGATCAGTGTCTCTACCTGGTACTTTGACTTGGTAGAACATTGACTTAATGTCTGCCATTAATGCTACTGGCTCCTTTCTGAATCTTGTAAGGACGCCAGTGAGTGTGTTAGTTAGGTCGGGGCCTTTTAATAATTGTTCATTAAGTGACATTCCCTGGTAGGTGGCTGTGCAGTCAAAGACCACTCGAATTTTATTTTTCTTTGAATGATACACACCGTGATGTGGGATGTACCACACTCTGCCTTCACTGCAATTTAAGTTTTCTTTGGGTACCTTGACAGCGTAACCCTTGTCTATAATTTCTTTCATGAAGACTTTATAGTCTCCGTGGAAACCTGAATTTTTGTTCAGTTTTCTTTTGAGTCCAATAGCACGTTGTTCAGCAATACAGCGATTGTTTGGCATTTTCAGTGTTTCATCCTTCAAAGGCAAATTTAAAGAATAGTGGCCACCTACCAGACTCGCAGATTCTGAGGCTATGCGCATGAACTTGATGTCCTCCTGTGACATCTCCTCCTTTTCTTCACAGCTGCGCTCTGGAAAATCTGTGTTATACTGTTGTATCATCATATCCTCAATCTCTGTTATTGACACACGATTGATTGAATGTTTGGGTATCTTACCACTTTGTTTTGTGAGGTCATCTATCTCTTTATATGGTCCACCAACAACCCATCCAAGTGCAGTCTTCATAGCGTAGGGTCCACCTCCTTGGCTATATATGGTTCGTGACTCCTTGAAGATTTCTGGGTAGTTGATTCCTATTAAAAGATCAACTTCAGAGTCAATATGAGTTAGACGTACCTCTTTAAGATATGCCCACTTATCGATATCTTCTTGTAGTGTAATATTTTCTTTTTCCAATGGAATGGAGACCTGTGTGAAGACCTTTGGCAAATCAATATATTTATCATCATTGAGACCACAGACTTGTAAATCAGATAAGACAGAACCTTGTGTTAGCACTTTTGAATCATCATCATAGTTATTCATAGTTTTGAGAAATACTTGAGTTCTTCTCCCTTGAAGGTTTAATTGTCTCTGGAGCCTTTCAGAGCAAATTGTTACTGTACTGCCTTGGTCTATAAAGGCATATGTTTCTACATACCTTTCGCCTTTCTTAGATTTTACCTTGACAGGAACTACTTGTAGCACACATTCTTCTCTGGCCCCAGTAAAGTTACAAGTTCCAGTCTTGGTTTCCTTTTCAGTAGATGTCGCCACACTAGCTGTAGATTTAGATGTTGCTCCGGAATCTTTTTTGATATGCAGGATGTCTGGGTGCTGAAAAGAACATGTCTGACATTTCATTCTTTCTTTACAGTTCTTACCAAGATGCCCCTGTTTGAGACAGCGAAAACATAAACCTTTAGGTTTTAAAAAGTCAATTCTTTCTTTATGTGGCAGTTCTTTGATTTTGCTACATTCAGCAAGGATATGTTGACCACTGCAAAATACACAAGGCCTTTTAAAGGCATAAGCGTCTGTGGAGGACCTCTTGATTAACGTGTCTGGAGTTTCTTTTTCATCAGTTTCAATGATGTTTGTAGTGAAAGTACTTCCCCTTTTTTGACTAAAGATCATAGAAGGTTTTCCTTTGTCGTTCCTCTCTCTTTTTTCTATGTAGGTGTAGCTTTGCGTAGCTGTGCTATGTATTGAATGAGAGGCGTTCTGAGCTTGTGTGTGTAAGAAATTTATTAAATCATCAAATTTTACATCTCTTTTTTCTTCTCTCTCAGTACTGCAGGCTAGTGATAACCACTCTCGTTTCAGTTCATATGGGAGCTTTGAGACGACAATATGTAGATTTTCTTCTATATCGAATTCGTTCTGTTTTCCTCCTGAAGTAGGTGCTGCATTCATGCAACGACCGAGGAAGAGAGCTAAATCTATTAATGCTCCCCCATCTTCAGCTGACTTTATCGGAGGCCAGTTCATAATTTTTTTAATGTGTGCTCTATATATCTGTCTGCTATCTCCATAGTAGGTTTTGAGCAATTGTAGTGCCTTTTGATAACTTTCCTTTGGCGCAAGTCCGATACAGGATTGAATGAGCTCTTGAGGGCGACCTCTAGTGTATTGTTCTAAAAAATGCAGTTTATCTTGTTCATTTTCAAATGCCTTCTCTACAGCATAATCAAAGGCTCTAATGAATGATGAATATGTCAGAGGATCACCATTAAATATTGGTACTTCTGTACGTGGCGCTGGGGTTTATCTTGTTTCTCCCACTGGTGAGCTAACAGCTTTGTAGCCTCGAGAACTGCCTTTTGGCTTTCGGTTTGATTTTTTTGACATTGAATTTGATTCTTCTGATATTCGATTTGATTAGGCGCTAGCACATCAACGAGATCTTGTTTGTAAGTCTCCGAACGGGCCCCTGAGATTATTACTGATCGTTCCTGCCTTTCCGACTGGATGAACTCGAGTTCATCCAACCTTCGTAGGATTCTATCGAGTGTCGATTGTTCAACCAACACTGCTGAAGAAGAAGTTGAAGCTGCAGAGGTTTGCTGTTCTGATAAGCCGCATTTCTTTTTGAGAGTGTGTTTTAACTGAGGCGAAGTTTTTTGCACCTTTGACTTTGAGCGAACCCGTTCTTGCAATTGCATCTCTTTGAATTTGTTAACTAGCTATTCGTCGGATGTATGTGTTAACAGTCTATTTGCATCTTTCAGCCATAGTTTTGTAACATTAATAAATTCGTTCCAATTCTTAGAGCTTTCGGCGAATGTAGTTTTCTTTTTCTTAATTGCACTTTCTGTATTTAGCGCTGATATTAGCCTTTGATTCAACTCTTCTATCTCACTGTGCGTCTCTCAAAAATTTTCAAGTCTTTCAGCTACTTCTGAATGATTTTCTGTAATATCTTTAAGACTTTCTATTTCAGCTATAAGCACAGAAAGTTCATCTTTCCTCTGACTTATGTGACCTTTAAGATCTCCGATTACATTTTCTGGCTTCGAGTCTGTACTCAATTCACTACTAATTTCACTGGAGTTATGCTTAGAGATTGCCATGACAACAGCTCAAATGATTGACAGCTGGTTCTCTTCTCAGCAACAAACGTCACAATTGGTACGTTCCAACAAAGCAGTTACTTCCTTATAGAGAGGCTTCAAAACTAAGGCAAAAGCAAAAGCGATCATCCACAAAGTCTTTTACAATATCACAGTCTCTTAAAATCTTCAAGTTCAGGTACGGCGACCTTGCTTTCATTTACAATTATGCATAGGTAGAAAGTAACAGCACAGTACCTCGGAATGACTCAGTTCTTTTTCTTTCATTGACGAGTTCAGGAGCAGAAGCGTCCTCTGTCCTCAGATGGTAGATTCCAGTTTCAAGGCTGAAGCTTTCAAGATGTCAAGTTTTCTGACGAAAATGTAGCGGCGTTTTCCCTAAGTTTCCAAAATTCAGCAGCTCCAACTCAAAAAATGGGATTCAACAAAAGCCTGACGCGCAGAAATGATTCCACAGACAAAATATCTTTGTTTTTAAAAGTTTAGTTACGTTTGAAAGTAAAACAGTTCACACAAAAAGAAAATTAAAAATAGCAAAAAAAAAAAGGGAAAATTATAATAAGAAAAAATTTAGTTCTAAGCTTAATCTTGTTACATCTTAAATCGTTACTAATTACTTATAATTTCTGAACCATTTCAAAACGGTCAGAAAACTGTATGCTTATCCCATTTCTAACTTAAAAATGGATCTTTCAAGTCCCTGTTTACTGGGACCTGCTCTAAACACAACTAGAGCTATTATCACACTGTTTCTCAGTTATAGCAAGAAGAGTCTATCTCTTCTAACTTATAGGGGGAAAAGACTATACCATTGTCTATGACTATGGAAGAAATTATATTCTATACAAATTAAGCAAACTTTAATATAAGTTTAACTCAAAACCTTAACCTTCCAAGATTGGCTCTTACAGTTTGTGTTAATAATTATTAGTAATTTATTTGATTTTCCAACCCGCTGAATAAGCATTGTTGAGAAGCTGTTTGTGTGAAACCCTGTTTTTTTTTTTTGGTCAAGTTATGTTTTTTTATTTTCTGTTATATTAAAATAGCCAAATTTATAATATTATAAAGCTAAACTATTATTTATTGTGTGAGGCTATGTATATTGTAAAGTGTTTTTTTTTTCTTTTTTCTGATGAAATGTGTATAATATATTGTAAATAGTTCTATATGTAACACGTATGTTATGAAAACAGAGTTAGGCGCATGGTGGAGGCTGTAGGGGCTTTGGTGAGAAGCCGTTTTTATGACGCCCTGTTCTTTACTTTGTTTCTGGAAAAGGAAAAAGGATATAAACTTCTATGTCTCCTCCATGTTGATTTGTTTTTGACACAACACTAAGTAGGATGGATTTGAGTCGTTACATGTGCTTACTGTCCAGGCAGGAGTGAACCTCACGCTTTAGTCAGGACAGTTCAGTTGTACTTCTCTCCGGTGTGAATTCTGGTGCGTCTCTGAAGTGTACTGCTCTGACAGATTTGTTTGCCACATTCCAAACAGCAATATGGCTTCTCTTGGAGATTCATTTCTTAACAATAGTTTAGTTTGCTTACTTTTCAAGACACGACTGAACCTCACTCTTGAGTCCTGAAGGGTTCTTGTTTTTCTAGACTGGTTTTTGAACTGCTACTGTTTTTATTCTGTTGTGAACTCTCGTGTGTCTCTGTAGACAGATTATCTGTGAAAACTGTTTACCACATTCATTACAGCAATATGGCTTCTCTCCGGTGTGAACTCTAGTGTGTATCTGAAGATAGCCTTTATGTGAAAACTGTTTACCACATTCATTACAGCAATATGGCTTCTCTCCGGTGTGAACTCTCGTGTGTATCTGAAGATGGCCTTTTTGTGAAAACTGTTTACCACATTCATTACAGCAGTATGGCTTCTCTCCAGTGTGAACTCTCGTGTGTTTCTGTAGTTGGCCTTTTTGTGAAAACTGTTTACCACATTCATTACAGCAATATGGCTTCTCTCCAGTGTGAACTCTACTGTGTTTGTGAAGACTGCCCGTATCTGAAAACTGTTTACCACATTCATTACAGCAATACGGCTTCTCTCCGGTGTGAACTCTCATGTGTATCTGAAGATGACCTTTATATGAAAACTGTTTGCCACATTCATTACAGCAATATGGCTTCTCTCCTGTGTGAGCTCTCGTGTGTATCTGAAGACTGCTCATTTGTGAAAACTGTTTACCACATTCATTACAGCAATATGGCTTTTCTCCAGTGTGAACTCTTGTGTGTATCTGAAGAAGGCATTTTTGTGAAAACTGTTTACCACATTCATTACAGCAATACGGCTTCTCTCCAGTGTGAACTCTCGTGTGTCTCTGTAGATGGCCTTTTTGTGAAAACTGTTTACCACATTCATTACAGCAATATGTCTTCTCTCCAGTGTGAACTCTTGTGTGTTTCTGAAGAGCACTCCTGTTAGACAATTCTCTGCCACATTCCTCACTGCAATGATCTTTCATTCCTGTGTAAAATTTAAAACAAAAAGGAAAAAAAAAAAGCATTTATTTTCAATTCGCTGCCTTATTATGAACATTAACTCACATTAAATACATGATTGCTGAAATTAGGAACAACCTTTGATCAGCATAAGCAATTATAAAAATGTTGCTGTACTTGGAAAACACACTTAATTTGTAAATGTTATGTCCTTTATTACAACTGCTCAGTAGAGCCACATGTATAAAACTTCCTTATGCTTGGCCACATATATAAAAACTGTTTTTAATGAAAAGTTAGGATTTATAAAACTAGAACTTGCCATTTAAATTGTCTCAAAGCTTTCCTAAAGTTCAGAGCATTTGTAAGTCCCATGCAGACTTTATTTGTGTTGGCAATTTAGCAACTCCAGGTGGAAAAACGAAGAACTGAATAGAAAATCTCATTTCATTGCACATTTCACATTCTGATGTTTGACAAGCTACACAAGAAGTGAGTTTTGATGTATCACAATGACATTTTGGCTCATGATGATGACTTAACTGATTTAGACTCCCTACTGTCATCCTCTTTGAAGTGTGTGCTGAACTGCAGCCTTCATTACAGAGACCACCATGCAGAAATCACACAATCCCAGTTCTCTTACAGATCTTAACAGCTGTGGGTTATTTGGCAATGGTGGCTTTTCAGTGTGAACTGCTTGACTGGTGTGGAATCTCTTAGTCACCCTGAGCCACGTAATGCCATCTGTATGGGATGGTATACTTAAGACGGTAGAGAGATACATGAAATATCGTTACCATCAGGGTATGCAAGTCCTGATCAAAATGAAATCTACAGCAACATCTGCTGTCTTCAGCAGTGGTGGTCTTACTTGGCCTACAAGTCCCTTTGTGATTACTGAGCCCACCAGTGTGTTCTTTCTTGTTATTGATATTCCAGACAGTTGAATTGGGTAATTTTAAGGTTTTCCGATGTCTCTTATGATTTCATTATTATTTTCCAGCTTCTTTGACTTTCATTGGCACAGCTCTTGCCCTCATGTTGAACAATGGCAACTACAAAGACCAAAGGTAGTCTGTAGGTAGGAGTAAGCGGAGGTGTCTTAGGCCTGCAAGACTAAAGCAATGAAACACACCTGAGGAATCACAAACACCTCTGGCACCAATTGTCCCAAACATTACGGTGCCCTGAAATGGGAGGACGATTCCAAAAAAGTGCTGTCATTTCTACAAGGTGTGACTGAAATGTTTGCAAATCCCCTTAAATGAAAATCAGTAATGTGTGCTTTAATTACATCTGAATTATTTAATTTGTAATTTGAAACAGTAGATTAAAGGAGTAAATGCAAGAAGAATGTTTCATTGTCTCAGCCATCATGGAGGGTACTATATAAAACAGAATGCCATGCCAAGTATGAAAAGTGTACCTTCAATAATTAGAATGTGCCCTGACATTTATCCACACTTGAACTAAAACCACTTGACACCAAAACAAACAACAAAATGTCTTCTTTCATTCACCAAAGCAAAAGAGAGCAATGGATGAGTTACGCCTCAGTGCACAGGCCTACAGAACTGCAGTGACCTCGGAGAAAAATTAGAAGATGAGAAAACCGAGGAAGAGCGCAGCTGTTGGTGTTTCAGCTCTACAGGGTAGTGGCAGGTGACACCAGGACTGGTAACCTTTGTGACACGCTGGTGACATTTATACTCACCATTATAATGTTAAAGGGTATCTACTCTCAGGACTTACTTATGTTGACTAAGCTAAAATTTGCCAGGTTTTACTGTCTATTTGATCCAATGTGTGGGTTCATGTATGTAATTATTATCTCTGTTATGGCTTTAAACATCAAGCAGTCCAAGCCTGCACTCAATGAAGAGCGCTATAAAGAAGAAATACAACTGAATTAAACAGTTGTGTTACACAAATTAATCAGTCTTGAATTAAAAGTGCCCAGTTTTTGCTGTTTATTGTGAAATCAGCTTGTAGTTGGTTTACTGGTCTACCGATTTCATGAAATGGAATATGTTAAGCTGAGGACACGCGCAGCACTAACAGAGTGCACAGCGTGAAAACTGATGAAGAAAATAACTGCTGTTTGGAAATATCTTAAAGAAGACAACACACAATCTAATGCATTTTTGGATACATTACAGATACCACAAATAGATACTCTCAGTGCAGAGGAATTGGATAAACCTCTGGCGCTATCAGAAATACTAGATGCTATAAAGTCACTTCACAGCGGGAAAGCAGCAGGCCCTGATGGCTACCCTGTAGAATGTTATAAGAAATTCTCCACTCAGCTAGCTTTCCTCTTATTAGCAACATTTACAGAAGCCAGAGACAATCAAATTCTACCTCAAACGTTTCACCAAGTATTAATCACGGTCTTCCCTAAACAAAATAAGGACTTATTACAGTGTGCATCATACAGGCCAATTTCACTTCTGAATAATGGTTTTAAGATACTTTCAAAAATCCTAGCTAGAAGGATGGAGAAAGTGCTGCCTTCGGTAATATCACAAGATCAAACTGGATTTGTTAAAGGTCGACATTTAGCCTCCAATCTTCGACGCCTGTTTAATGTAATATATTCACCAACAAAGTCAAAGACCCCAGAGATATTATCATCGTTGGATGCAGAAAAAGCATTTGACATGATTGAATGGAACTACCTTTCACTACATTAGAGAAAATTGGGTTTGGCCCCAACATTTGTGAATGGATCAAACCACTATATACCAATCCAGAAGCTTCAGCTTGTATTAACAACATTTGTTCAGCCTACTTTAGACTACAACGTGGTACCAGATAAGGATGCCCCTTGTCACCATTGCTATTTGCAATCGCCATTGAACCACTGGCAGTTCACTGTCGAAATGCTTACCAGATAAAGGGGATCATCAGAGAAGGACACGAACAGAAAATTTCTGATTATGCAGATGATATGGAACTGTATATATCAGACCCACAAAATACTGTGTATGCAGTCTTAACAGCACTTACAGAATTTCAAAAGATCTCTCTGGTCTCAGAATTAATTTGAATAAAAGTGTGCTCATTCCAGTGAATTCTCAAGCATACAATATTAGATTGGACACCTTTCCTTTTATCATTGCAGATCAGTTTAAATACCTAAGGATAAATATCACAAGTAAACAAAGCTCTGTAACAACAAAATTTTGCCGTCCGTATGGAAAAAATTAAGCAAGACTTGCATAGATGGTCAACCCTTCATCTCACTCTAGCTGGAAGAACTAATGTTGTTAAGATGAATATCCTTCCTAAGCTTTTATTTTATATCAAAATATTCCAATATACACCAATAAATCATTCTTAAAGCAATTAGATTCAACCATAACCTCAATTATTTGGAACTCAAAACATCCACGTATCCAAAGAGCGACCCTACAAAGACCTAAGGTAGAAGGTAGCATGGCTCTACCTAACTTTCAGTTTTATTACTGGGCAGCAAACATACAAGCTATAAAAACCTGGACACGGACACAAATGGATGAACATACACAGGCTTGGTCCGCAATAGACATAAAATCCTGCAGTACTTCTTTATATTCCCTGCTTTGTGTCCTAATAAATGCAAGTTATTGCCAATATACCAAAATAACCCAGTTGTGCTTCACTCACTAAGAATATGAAACCAATGTAGGAAGCATTTTAAGATGGAGAATCTTTTATATGTGGCACCTCTGCATGTGAACCACCTTTTTCAACCCTCGCAAACATATGCAGTTTTTAATATCTGGAAAACATTTGGGATTAAATTGCTTAGAGATCTTTATATAGACAACATCTTTGCATCCTATGAACAATTACATTCCAAATTTAACTTTCCAGCAACACATTTCTTTCACAATCTTCAAATTAGAAACTTTGATAAACAGAACCTGCCCGATTTACCTCATCTCGCACCTTCCTCTATGCTGGAAAAAATATTGCTCAGTTTCGAGGACTCAGACAGCATTTCTGCAATATATAAAATTATTTTACAATTCCTCCCTTTCAAAGATCCAAGAGGACAATGGGAAAAAGATCTCTCACTCAACATATCATAAAAGGAGTGGAAGGTAGCAATGCAGAGAATTCACTCGAGCTCCATATGTGCAAAGCATACAATTATTCAACTCTAAATTATATATCAAGCACATCTGTCTCACTTAAAGTTGTCCAAAATGTTTCCAGGGCAAGATCCAACCTGCGAACGCTGCAATCAAGTCCCAGCCTGACTGGGTCACATGTTTTGGGCCTGCACCAAATTAACATCATTCTGGACAAACATTTTTAAGTGCCTTTCAGACAACCTTGGTGTCACAATCCCTCCTAACCCATTAACAGCTGTGTTTGGTGGGCTCACAGAGGGGCTTAAAGTGGAGAAGGAGAAACTGTGATTGCCTTCACTACACTATTGGCATGCAGACTTATTTTGCTAATAAACTGGAAGAATCCTAACTCTCCTCTTTTAAGTCAGTGGGATACTAATGTTTTATATTATTTGAAATTGAACAAAATCTAATTCTCAGTTAGAGGATCTGTGCATAACTTTTTCAAAACCTGGCAGGATCTAATCAATAATATTTCAGAATAAGCTCTTAAAGCACTGAGGAAGTAACTCTCTTCCCATTTCTTTTACTTCTCCATTTATCTTTTTCCGCCTATTAAACTCATCAATTTATGTATTTTTTCACAAGCTTTAAGTTTTACTCCGTTGGCTATGCTCTCTTTCTCAGGGGTGGGGGTTGATTTGTTTTCTATCCTACTTTTTGTAAAAATTTTTCTATTTGTATGGAATGATTACAAGAAAATCAGTAAAATTAAACAAAAAAGAAATATCTTAAAGTATCTGAAATGTGATAGGAATTTTATATATAAAGTTTAAAATGAAAAAGTTATTTGTTAGTTGTGTATTTAAAGCAAAGACATTTGCTGCAACTACTTTGATGATAAACGTTTAGGTACAACACACAGCTGAGCACATCAACTTTCAGCAAAGCAGCAAAAGCAAGAAAACTGCTAAGGAAACAAATGTGTCTTAGCTGTCAATAATGGCACTGTATGAAAAGAACCAGACATATGATCAGGAAAGGACGAAAAAATCCCTCAAAAATAATTGCAATTTATCATTTTAGATACACCACCATTTTCTATACTAGAAATTTAAGGGTTCCGTAATTTAATTCTTCACTTGGGTGCACGATATACTCTGCCAAGCAGATGATCCTTTTCAGATGTAGCATTACCAAGATGAACACTTTCATGACATCTCATACACAGTGACATGCAAATGTGTGAGGACCCACCTGATGAAAATAACTGTTACTGTGAATAGTTAAGTCAAAATCAGATTAACTGATCTCCAAAAGCCATAAAGTTAAAGATAAAAAATTCTTTTCTGCATTTTAAACAAGATTTGTGTCTTATTTTTGATTTGCAGAGTGAAAAAGGAGTACCCCAGAAATGTTTGTGCACCCCAAGAGATCAGAGGTCTCGGATATCTTTTTTCCCCAAGATGTCAGACCCTAATTAGCTCCTTAGGGCTTTGGCTTGTTTACAATCATCATTAGGAATGGCCAGGCGATGCAAAATTCAAAGCTGTATAAATTCTCAGACTCCTCTAAGCAGCTGTCTAACACTCTGAGGAATAAAATAATTTATAGTCACAAAGCAGGAAAAGACTATAGAAGATGTCAAAGAGTTTCCAAGTAGCCACCTCCTTCGTTGGTAACGTTATTAAGAGATGGCAGTTAACAGCAATGGTGGAAATCAAGTTGAGGTCAGGAAGACCAAGACAACTTTCCAAGACAACTGCTCATAGCATTGCTAGAATGGCAAATCTAAACCCCTGTGTCTTAAATCTTCCTTGTGGTCTTTTGTAGTCAGACTCTAGAGTGGTGATGCACTGTTCTACTGTACAGCAACACCACCAGAAATATGACCTCCAAGGAAGAGCCATAAAAAGAAACATTTCCTCACCACAAAATTCAAAGGTTGCAGATGAACATCTAAACAAGCCTGATGCATTTTGGAACCAAACCATGTGAACTGATGAAGTCAAAAAATAACTTTTTGGCCAAATGTGCAAAGGTGTGTTTGGAGGAAAAAGGACACAGAATTCCATGACAAGAAAACAACTCTGACTGTTAAGGATGGGAGAAGATCAATCACGTTTCAGGCTTGTGTTGAAGCCAGGAGCACCGGGAAATGTTTACTGGTAGAGGGAAAAGTGGATTCAATTAAATATTAGAAAATTCTGAAGCAAACATCACACCATCTATAAAATCTAAAAATGAAAAGAGTATGGCTTCTACAAAGGATAATGATCAGAACTATTCACAATGGACTCCTCAAGAGGCCCAAGCTTAAGGATTTGACATGGCTCTCTCAGTTCCTTGATCTGAACATTAACGACAATCTGTGGTGTGACAGACTGCCTGGGCCCATTCCCAGCAGTGATGCCTTCAGCACAGAAAGACAGGGGGAGAAGGATTATTCTGGATACTGTCTCCCCCAGACCGATAGAGGGCAGCCCCCTTGGCTTGCAATGGGGCCACGGGATTGGAGCATGGAAGCTCAACCTTGCTGGGGCCAATTGCCACCGCCAGGAGGGCCCCGTTTTGCAGCACTTCCGTCATACCAGGAGGTGCTGCAGGAAGAAGGTCATTGGACGCCTGGGGCCTCATGTATAAATGGTGTGTATGCACAAAAATGTTGCATACTCCCGTTTCCATGATCACATTGTGATGTATAAAAACTAAACTTGGTGTAAAGCCACGCACATTTTCACACCAGCTAAATCCTTGGCGTACGTAAGTTATCCACTTGGTTTTGCAAACTGGCAGCACCCAGCGTCAATGTAGTGCTTTTATTTCAGTGTGGCTTCCCTTTCTTTTTAGATCCACATCCCTGACGCGGCTTTATCAAATACTGTGATCCCCCGCTATATCATGCTTCGACTTTCGCGGCTTTACTCTATCGTGATTTTCTCTCATACACACTTATGTCACTATGCATGCGCTTTCTGAGAACTTTTATCTAAGCCTCACAATGGCTCCTAAATGTGCTGCTTTTTCTAAGCCTTCTGACAATGAAACTAAGCGCCAGAGGAAGATGCTTACCATCCAGAAGAAGGTGAAACTCTTGGATATGATCAAAGATGGCAATACCCTACAAAAGCCTCCTCACCCATATGAAAAGACAGCGCCAGCAACTGCCTATCACAACGTTCTTCAGCCGCGCACCCAGACACCCACTGCCTACTCCTAGTACTCTCAGCGGAAGAAGACAATGACGCACCTGCTGAAGATACTGCACCTCCTGAAGACTCTCCTACTGAGGTCGTGCCTTCATAGGTTAGTGGTTGTGTATAAGAACTGTGTGTGTGTGTAATTAAATGTACAGTACAATAATAATATGATATTTGTAATGTCTAATATGTCTTATTTTCTCTTATTTTGTCTTATATATTGGGTAATACAACTGTAATGATGAATAAAGGGTGTTATTTCATGTCTAAAGGGCTCTAATAATGTTAAAAAATGTATTTAGAAGGTCGTAAACAGGTTTTCTATACTCTAACTGCGAAAATATTCGATTTATAAGTAAAGAATCCTACTTTGCAGAAATACATTTATCGCGGTAGAGTCTGGAACGGATTAACCGTGATAAACGAGGGTTCACTGTACACTGAAATTAAATTAATTAACAATATGTGGTTAAGGCATCTGATTGTAATTAACCTGTAACAATATAATGGTTCACGGAATTGCCAAACTATTCCAAATACCATAGTAGCCTTAGCGTTGTTACTCTCAAGTACTCATCCCACTGCATCTGAGTGTGTAATCACAGCTCTACAGCAGCTGATCAGAAAGAGAATTATCGGGATACAGCATCAAGCACATGCTGTCTATTTGAACTGCTCTCATACGGCAAACACTTCAGAGCCTTTCGTGTAGGGACATTGCAGTTCAAAAACAGTTTCATCCCAAGAGCTCTAAACTCACTCAATCAGTTCAAGTTCACGTTGTAGAACTGTTTGTACTTATAAGTACAATCACCTCACTGTAAACTTGCGATACAGTTATAATATTGCACAACCTCAGCCACTTTATAAAGCGCGTAATTTACATATGATGACGATATCATTTTTTAAGATGAAATGCATGAAAATATGTTTATTACATTATACAGCTATGAAGAGGATGAAGAATGAAAAAGGCGTTGGTCTAGATGACATACCTGTGGAAGCATGGAGGTGTTTAGGAAAGATGACAGTAAAGTTTTTAACCAGATTGTTAAATGGAATCTTAAAAAATGAGAGGATGCCTGAGGAGTCGAGAAGAAGTGTACCGGTGCTGATATTTAAGAATAAGGGAGATGTGCAGGACTGTAGTAACTACAGGGGGATAAAATTGATGAGCCACAGCATAAAGTTATGGTAAAGAGTAGTGGAAGCTAGGTTAAGAAGTGAGCTGATGATTAGTGAGCAGCAGTATGGTTTCATGCCAAGAAAGATCACCACAGATGCGATGTTTGCTCTGAGAGTGTTGAAGGAGAAGTTTAGAGAAGGCAAGAAGGAGTTGCATTGCGTCTTTGTGGACCTGGAGAAAGCATATGACAGGGTGCCTAGAGAGGAGCTCTGGTATTGTATGAGGAAGTCAGGAGTGGCAGAGAAGTATATAAGCGTTGTACAGGATATGGACGAGGTAAGTGTGACAATGGCGAGGTCTGCGGGAGGAGTGACGGATGCATTCAAAATGGAGGTGGGATTACATCAGGGATTCTTATTTGCAATGGTGATGGACACGTTGATAGACGAGATTAGACAGGAGTCCCCGTGGGCTATGATGTTTGCTGATGACATTGTGATCTGTAGCGATAGTAGGGAGCAGGCTGAAGAAATCCTGTAGAGTTGGAGATATGCTCCGGAGAGGAGAGGAATGAAGGTCAGTAGGAACAAGACAGAATACATGTGTTTAAATGAGAGGGAGGTCAGTGGAACGGTGAAGATGCAGGGAGTAGAGTTGGCAAAAGTGGAGGAGTTTAAATACTTGGGATCAACAGTACAGAGTAATGGGTATTGTGGAAGAGAGGTGAAAAGGAGAGTGCAGGCAGAGTGGAATGGGTGGGTGGAGAAGATTGTCAGGAGTAATTTGTGACAGACGGGTATCAGGAAGAGTGAAAGGGAAGGTCTGCAGGACGGTAGTGAGACCAGCTATGTTATATGGGTTGGAGACAGTGGCACTGACCAGAAAGTAGGAGACAGAGCTGGAGGTGGCAGAATTAAAGATGCTAAGATTTGCATTGGGTGTGATGAGGATGGACAGGATTAGAAATGAGGGCATTAGAGGATCAGCTCAAGTTGGACGGTTGGGAGACAAAGTCAGAGAGGCGAGATTGTGCTGGTTTGGACATGTGCAGAGGAGAGATGCTGGGTATATTGGGAGAAGGATGTTAAGGATGGAGCTGCCAGGCAAGAGGTAAAGAGGAAGGCCTAAGAGGAGGTTTATAGATGTGGTGAGAGAGGACATGCAGATGATAGGTGTAACAGAGCAAGATACAGAGGACAGAAAGATATGGAAGAAGATGATCTGCTGTGGCGACCCCTAACGGGAGCAGCCGAAAGAAGAAGATAAAATTTTAACATCATTTAAATAATATATATTGTTAATAATTTAATATGTGAGGACACGGTGTCGCAGCGCTAGTGATGCTCTTGCCTTGTACTGTATTCTTGATGGGATTGGCGTGACCCTGGATGGATAGAATAATTAAACATGTACTGCAAAAATATTTCAATGATCCTTAAAAGTTTTGAAGAATCGGCATTCAAAGCTTACAGATGGCTTGACCTCTATTACAGGGCTGATTGTGTGGTGATTGGTGACTTGGAGAAAGAAAAGGAAGGACAGGAATTGAGGGTTTGCACGTTCTAAAGAGACAGTACTGCTGCAATAAATTATTTCATCGAAGGTTGCACATGGCTCAGCAAGCATCTTGATGGAAGCAGGAACAATCTCTGGACGAGGTGCCAGTTCATCGCTATCACTGCACCACCGTGTCCCCATGTTTAATAACATGCTTTAATTCCTATCATCATGAAAATGATATCAAATATACATCTCAGTATTTAAATTATTCACAGAGCTGTAATATCACGAATGTAATGGATTCTGTGTTCTGTCGGAGGAAGAGAAAGCCTGTTTAAGAAGTACGTAGTGATTCACACACATACAGCACATAGTCTTGAATTAAAAGTGCCCAAATACAATACAAAGCATTTAATGTGCTACTTTAGTTATGTAGGGATTTGAGAAACTATTAAATTAAATGATTTTAAGATGAAGTTTATGATGTTCTACTTAATGACAAAATAAACTACATGATTAAAGTGGAAATATCGAGATTAAAGTTGACATTTTGAACTTTTTTCCCCACTGTGTGTCTATTTTTTTTTTTCTCTATACCCTAATGTTCTTTCATAGGACACTCAGACGGTGGGCTACGACTCGCCTTTTCATAGCGACGTTGATAACTGATAACTTCTTTTTTATTTCGGGCACTGTGCGACTTTGTGAACTTGAACTTTTGAGTTTCTCCGCCACTCTATGTCACTCAACTTTCTTTTGTTATTTATATCACTGTTTAAACCAACAAATAGTACGTTTTTCCTTTGCCTCCACTTGGTATTCGCTGAAATTCTTCTATTTTTCCCCAGTGCTTTTGCCATCATAATTTCACAGAACGCTGAGCTTAAGAGCTATTTATATTGATTTGTATATTGAAAGAGGTGTAATTGTGGGAGGAGTTGTGAAGTGGTGGCAGGCGTGTGCACGTGAGTTACTTTTCATGCTGACCGGGATTTATGGAGCAGAAGAACTTGGAAGTTGGTGTACGCACAGATTTATGCATCTGGAATTTTTTGTGCGTATTTCTGCTTTTGTCCGTTTGCCATGTTTTAGTGTGAATTCTATGCACTGCGTTATGCATGAGGCCCCTGGAGTCAATCTGGGTGCCCAATAAAAGGGGCCAGTCACCACTATTCAATTGCCAGAGTAGGGAGGAAGAAGGAAAAAACCTGTGAGGAGGAGTGGAGGTTAAAAGGACTGGAAGCAAGAAAGACTGTGCTTGGTGTTGTGGACATTGTGCTCTTGTGAGGAGCGAAGAAAGCACTTCTCACCTGTAAATAAAGGTGTGCTGTGTGGAGAAACTTGTGTCCTGCCTGTCTGTGTCGGGTTAGGGTGGCTGTACACACCCTGGGCTTCACAGTGTATAAAACTCAAAAGAGCAATGCATGCAAGACAGAACCAAGAATCTCACAGAACTAGAAGCCTTTTGGAAATATGAGTGGGTGAAAATCCCCCAAATAAGAACTGAAAGACTCTTAGCGGGCCACAAAAAGTGTTTACAGGCTGTGATTCATGCCAAACGGGGTGTTACTAAGTAAAGACCATGCAGGTGCCCACACTTTTCCTTCATGCCCTTTTACCTTTTCATTATTTTAAAAAGGTAAATGATGGAAATAAAAAAGTAATCCTGCTTAAAATATTAAAGACATTTGTCATCTTCAGCTTTATGCCTTTTGGAGATCAGGTCATTTTTTTCTTACTTAGCTGGTCACAGTAACAGAAATTTTTCCCAGGGTGCCCCAACTTTTGTATGCCACTGTGCAAGCTTTGCTGTTAGGGAATTCAATCTCTACAAATTGTGTGAATGGATCAAGACGAGCGAGAGAGCCATTCATGGATTGTTCTTTGTCTGCCACCTCCTCTTAGACTCACCCAGTCATGAGCACAAATCTCCACACAACATCACTGGGAGGACCACTGAGGCAGACCAGTCATGCCAACCTGAGGAGTGGTAAAACTGCTCAGGCAACATAAATAAGAAAAAAAAAAAGTTCAAAACTATTAAACTGCTTCACTGCTCCTTAATACCTACTGTGATGGATGGCCGGCTAAATATTCCGGCCCACACCTCCAGGCCGCCAGGTGCAGCTTTCCCAACAGCATGGAGGTTCCCCGAATTCCAGCAGGGCCTTATGGAGCTTGTAGTTTGTATGCGCAGCCCTGCTGGATACCATGGGGACCACTGGGAGCCACTGTAGGGAGGTTCTCAGACTGCTATGTGCCCTATAACCTGGAAGTACGTCCTGGACACAGGAACAGGAGAAACGACGTGCAGCCAGGTTGAAGAAAAGGACTTTTACTCTGACCCGGAAGTAATGAGGACTTGTGGATTGTTGGACAGGAACCACTTCCGGGTCAGGGGGTATAAAAGGACTCTGGGACAGCCCAGACATTGAGCTGAGCTGGGAGGAAGGGTGGCTAAGTGTCTGGGAGAGGAGGATTGAGAATAGTGTATTGGTTATTGATTTATTGTATGTGTAGTGTGGAGTGGAGGGTGCTTAGTGCACAATATTATAATAAAAATAAAGAAATATTATACTTTTACCTGGTGTTTGGCATGGAACCTGAGGGTTCAAGGGAGCTCTAGTGCCCCCTACTGTTACACTACCAAAAAAAAAAAAACGAAAGTGTTTAGGAGCAAAAGTCATATTTAATGCACACTCACATAGAAGGAGCACAGACTAGCACAGAACACACAGCCTTTGTCACTTTATGACTTTAGAATGATGTCAACATGTCAGTCTAAGTTGTTTCTCCAATCCACCGCTTCAATGTGTAATCCAAAGGTTTGACGTTTCATCCAGATACTTCTTTAAGGATGTCACAAGAACCTTAGAAGAACTGAAGAGATGTGTAAAGCTGGCAAATGTGATAAAAGAATTTTGGAAAACTTGGGTGTCCGTCAATGCACAGAAAGCCATATTGTCTACAAAAACGGAGGAAACTCACTACTGGAATGGGCAACCCACAAAGATCACAGCATGAAAGCAGAGGTGAATAGGAACCCAGACAGGCAGAGCAAAGGGCCTGCAGAAGTCTCCAGGACTTGAGAAATTCTCTGTCCATGTGTTCTTATGGAGAAAAGCGTAAGAATGTAGTTTACAGAAGGACAACACGAAGGAAATCAACGCAATCTAGCAAAACCATCACTGCACATCTTAAAACTTGTAAAAGATCATCATGATGTTCCAGAACAGACAATGATGTGTGAATGAATGAGACAAAAGTTGAAGTCTTTGGACAAAACATGCAGCACCATGTTTGGTGGGAATACAAAAGTGGACATTGATACTAAAGACTCAAGGTGAATGGAGCATCATGGTTTGGCCTGCTTGTTTCTTCATTGCCTGGAACACTTGACATGATCAACGGTCACTGAACTGAAAATATTACCAAGAAATCTGACCGAAAAATATCAGGATAGTAGAAGCTTAACAAAAGTTGAGTGATGTTACAGGACAATGAGCCCAAACACAGGAAGAAATCAAAAACAAAAAGGGTTAAACATACGGTAACTGATGTTCTGGAATGGCCAATAAGAGACACGAGATGCTGTGGCCTGACCTAAAGAGAACTGATCAGAAAAGGGCTCTCTGGGATGAAGGAACTGAAAAGGTTTGGAATGAAGGAATGGATTAAAATTCATTGCTGATCAGTAGCTACAAAAAGTTTTGTTTAGGTCATTACTGTTAAAGAAGGGTCAACCAGTCTGTAAAGATAGGAGGGTCATGGAGTGGACTGTGAATGTTTAAACAATGTGAATGTGTTCAGGACTGACAAGAAGCCGGCCAATTGTTTGTGTTATTACAGTAGTTTAGGACAACTGAGGCCGTCTGTAATCAGAGATTAGCTGAAGATCGGACTACATTGTTGAGAGGAATTAATATGGATACCCAGGAAATTCCAGAGGGATCAATACCTTTGTCTTGCTATTGGACATTTGTATAGCACTCTTTATCAAGGATAGGCTGAGGACTTTTGCATAAAGTCACTATAATGGAAGAATAGCCAATTGCTAAACTTTACGTAATAATTTATGAAATCTCACACTAAATTAAAACACACAATAAAATAAAGTATTTTCACTCCATTTCTAAGTTTCTCATAAAAATCATAAGACCCAACTTTTCAAGCTCATAAACCCAACCCTAAATCTTACACATTTTTATTTTACACTTACTTTTTCCAGACTTCTTTGAAGGTAGTCCCTCATTTTTCTGAGCTCTAACACATGTAGTTTCCTCAGCCCTCTTTGGTTCAGACTCTAATGATTCAGACTTCATATTGATAGAAGGCTCTGGAGATGAACAGTGTCTGCTATGAGAAGAGTCTAACCTGGTCACCACTCCATCTTGACACCCATCATGACAGTGGTCTTCTTTTACAATGTCCAGATTTGTATGGTTATGTGACTCAATACTGACATACTTCTCTTCAGGTTCTTCTTTAATGCTCACTGGCTGCACTTCACTGTCCTCCTCCTTGATGTTCAAACTTTCCTGTTTAAGGTAGATGGACTCCCACTCACAGCTCTCCTCCTTAATATTTACAGTTTTCTCCATGATATTTGCGTCCACATCACAGGTCTCCTGTTTCACATCCATTGAGATGTTCCAGTAAACAGCAGCTTTTTCTTTTTCTCTGTGAAAAGAACAGGAATCAGCTTCATTAAAGCTTCATCACTTATGTCTAAAGACACTTGAATATCATTTTAGAACAGGCTCTATGTTATGGTTTATGTACAGTTAGACAGTTTGTAGCATGCTGACAGTAACGCACTGCTCTTCATTTCAGATTATCTGATGTGAAACAATCTTGGGAGTGGAGTGAAGGTCCAAAAGACTCTGAAACGAGAAGACCATCTTACACAGTTGTGGGTCAGCAGTATTCACTACTTGAATTGAACATACAGTGCTGCTGGGGTCCCAGAATTGTCTTATCAGTTTATGTTGATGAAGGTTTGTACAAGTTGGGGCACAGGATTGTGTTAAGAAACAGAAAAGTCTGGAGGGAGGAGATGAAAGAGGAACTTAACTTTGCTGAAATGCGCAGCTACAACAGGAGAAGACAAACAAGTGAAATAAGGGGTTTGTTAGCTTAGGCTGACAGGTGTAACTGATGGTGAGTAACTTCTATTTTTGTCAGTAGGTTTGACAAACCTTTTAAATTCATTAAAGGCCACCAGTCCCCTCTTTACCCACTGAATCAATCATAACTTTTGATTGTGCTGTCAGATTTAATAAAACCACCTTGTTGTCACTACAAGTTATAAAGTGTATTGTTCTGTTAAACTGTGACCATCCCTTCTCCATTAGTAAATAGCTGATTGACCTGACTTAAGCTACTTAACTACACCACCATAACAGGGATGGATGTGTGTTATAAAGTTAAAACATTTTTTCCTTTTAACACAAGAAAAGACAGAGCGGGCTCTTTTCAATTAGGAGACTATGTTCCTTCAATGTGGAAGGTGACATAATTCACATCTTCTATCACATTCTGATGACCAGTGTTATTTTCTACATTGCGGTGTGCTGAGCTGTGTACATCACGTCAAGACAGGCCAACTAAATGAACAGGCTAATTAAAAGGGCAACATCAGTTATGGGACGCACCCTGGACCCCCTGGAGTCTGTAGCAGAGGAGAGAATTAAAACAAAACTGAGTTCCATTATGAACAATGCTGCACACTAAAATAGAGTTCTTTTAAATCATTCCTCATAAGTGTGTCAAGAAACACTACGGGGGGGGGGGGGGGGCCTTTAAACTAACAGTAATACGTCTGCTAATGTCTCACACTTACTGTGACAGCCAATTCAGAACTTTTCTTTCTTTTTATTTTTCTTGCTTCATAGTCATTCTGGTGTGTGTTCAGACCAAAGTGTGTGTGTATGTTTATTTACTTATTTATCTATTTATATTTTATTTTTTTAAAAAGAACTTCAGTAAAAGGTGCGGCACGGTGGTACAGTGGGTAGCGCTGCTGCCTCGCAGTTAGGAGACCCGGTTCGCTTCCCGGGTCCTCTCTGCGTGTAGTTTGCATGCTCTCCCCATGTCTGCGTGGGTATCCTCCAGGTGCTCCGGTTTCCTCCCAGAGTCCAATGACATACAGGTTAGGTGCATTGGCGATCCTAAATTCTCCCTAGTGTGTGCTTGGTGTGTGTGTGCCCTGCGGCTGCCTTAAACCCTGTGTTGGCAGAGAGAGAGAGAGAGAGAGAGAGAGAGAGAGAGAGAGTGAGAGAGAGAGAGATAGATACTTTATTAATCCCAAGGGGAAATTCACATACTCCAGCAGCAGCATACTGATACAAAAACAATATTAAATTAAAGAGTGATAAAAATGCAGGTTTAACAGACAGTAACTTTGAATACTGTTAACGTTTACCTCCCCCCCGGGTGGAATTGAAGAGTCGCATAGTTTGGGGGAGGAACGATCTCCTCTGTCTGTCAGTGTAGCATGACAGTGACAGCAGTCTGTCACTGAAGCTGCTCCTCTGTCTGGAGATGACACTGTTCAGTGGATGCAGTGGATTCTCCATAATTGATAGGAGCCTGCTGAGTGCCCGTTGCTCTGCCACAGATGTCAAACTGTCCAGCTCCATGCCTACAATAGAGCCTGCCTTCCTCACCAGTTTGTCCAGGTGTGAGGCATCCCTCTTCTTTATGCTGCCTCCCCAGCACACCACCGCATAGAAGAGGGCGCTCGCCATAACTGTCTTATTGCAGATGTTGAAGGACGTCAGCCTTCTAAGGAAGTATAGTCAGCTCTGTCCTCTCTTGCACAGAGAATCAAATCAGTATTGGCAGTCCAGTCCAATTTATCATCCAGCTGCACTCCCAGGTATTTATAGGTCTGCATCCTCTGCACACAGTCTCTTCTGATAATCACGGGGTCCAGGTTGTATTGGAAGTCCGATGTACTGAATAGGACCGGAGAAAGTAGAGTCCCCTGTGGCGCTCCTGTGCTGCTGTCCACAATGAACCTGCAATTCCCAAGACGCACATACTGAGGTCTGTTTGTAAGATAGTCCACGATCCATGCCACCAGGTATTGATTGGCTCCAGCGGACCTCTGTGACCCTGTAGTTGGGATATGGCGGGTTGGATATTGGATGGATGGACCTCAGTAAAAAGCAAAATTTCCCCATTGTGGCAAATAAAGTTCTACCAATTCCATTCTATCTATTGCTGGACACTGGATTTGCTTAATCTGTTTGTTTAAATTGGTGCACAAGTTTTTTAATTTTTTGGGTACAACTTCAGAAGAGAGACTTTGATACAACACATATGTCACTTGAGCCAGTTAGTGAGGGAGGTCATGGTGGTCAGCTTAATAATTAGGGAGTTTGGTTGCAGGTGGACACACAGGTGACATCGCCGAGTGGAGGTGAGACTTGTGCTGGTATTTCTTAAGAGAGCAGCATTTAGTGTGTGAGGTGATTACTGTGCTGTGAGAAAGACACCCACCGTGTGGACTGACTGAGGGGGCAGGAGAGGTAAACATTTGAGCTGGTGGTGGTTTTTAAATTGATTTTATGATCTGGGGTTTACTTTGTTTTGGTGGGGGTAGATCTTGCTGACTGAGATCAAAAGCTGGTGCTGTGATTGTCTCAGTGAACACCGAAGAGGTAAATCTTAGCCCTACTTAATAATTAATCCACAAATCGATTATCGAATAGCGATACGCTTTTTTATGTTATGTTTAACAGTGGCTGTTATTGCCTCTGTTTCCTCAAATTGTGATTATTTATTGAATTAATGTATTTACCAGCTTTCTGCTGGTCAGTTGAAGGTGGCATTTGGAGTTGTAAATCAATCTGCACCACTTTCTCCTTAATCTTTGTCAAATGAGCTTGGACTGAAAGAATACACGGTAAGTAATCAAAATGTAGACTAGGAGGTGGCGACGGTGAAACAGGACGATATGAAGTAGAAAATTGTCTTGAATACATGAAGTGAACTGGAGACACACACACTGATGATTGAATAGAAAAGACACGCGGGCGGCCACAGGAGGATTCACTCGAGTAAAGTTTGGCGCTGGGTTGGAGGTCATGCTGCTCGCCCTTCTCTTAAATCATGAGCAGTAACTCTGAGTTGAGCGAATGAGAACTTACACACCCATTAAACGTTATCTCCAAACCCCTGAGTACTTATATTTGTTTGTCTCTCCGTGTTCAAATTCTTAATGTGAAGACTTTTCAGCGAGACATTGCACTTTCAAATAACCTTACAGTTTTTATATAACTTAATATGAATCTATGAATCAATTTACACTCATCGCCATACTTTAATAATTGTTGTAATGTTAATTTACTCATTCCTAGAGATTTAAAATGTTGAACTTGATGT
>NW_026261659.1:0-31127 GCF_900747795.2 Erpetoichthys calabaricus | reverse complement strand
TGTAACTTGACTTCACAATGGTGCGTTTCAAGAGCTGAAAAACACTCCAAGTGATAACAAGTGTTACGGCTGGTTAATCTAGTAGAATCTGATCTACACAGTTAAATTCTGTTAGAATCCATCATTTCACATGTGATACAAGTGGTTTCCACACATAGAAGTTAAGGAACATTGAGTAACAATCAACATCAGTTTTGCCCAATGCGTTTCAATGGGGAAAACAAGTGAATTTGAGATGTTGATGTTTACCTTGAGTAACACTTAGGAAACCATCCAAAGAGTTATTACCCATTAGAGAACTATGTATTACATCATTTGGAACAGTTTTACATCAGTATTTTCACGTGGGACTGAGATATAGTTGAATGTAACTTGACTTCACAATGGTGCGTTTCAAGAGCTGAAAAACACTCCAAGTGATAACAAGTGTTACGGCTGGTTAATCTAGTAGAATCTGATCTACACAGTTAAATTCTGTTAGAATCCATCATTTCACATGTGATACAAGTGGTTTCCACACATAGAAGTTAAGGAACATTGAGTAACAATCAACATCAGTTTTGCCCAATGCGTTTCAAAGGGGAAAACAAGTGAATTTGAGATGTTGATGTTTACCTTGAGTAACACTTAGGAAACCATCCAAAGAGTTATTACCCATTAGAGAACTATGTATTACATCATTTGGAACAGTTTTACATCAGTATTTTCACGTGGGACTGAGATATAGTTGAATGTAACTTGACTTCACAATGGTGCGTTTCAAGAGCTGAAAAACACTCCAAGTGATAACAAGTGTTACGGCTGGTTAATCTAGTAGAATCTGATCTACACAGTTAAATTCTGTTAGAATCCATCATTTCACATGTGATACAAGTGGTTTCCACACATAGAAGTTAAGGAACATTGAGTAACAATCAACATCAGTTTTGCCCAATGCGTTTCAATGGGGAAAACAAGTGAATTTGAGATGTTGATGTTTACCTTGAGTAACACTTAGGAAACCATCCAAAGAGTTATTACCCATTAGAGAACTATGTATTACATCATTTGGAACAGTTTTACATCAGTATTTTCACGTGGGACTGAGATATAGTTGAATGTAACTTGACTTCACAATGGCGCGTTTCAAGAGCTGAAAAACACTCCAAGTGATAACAAGTGTTACGGCTGGTTAATCTAGTAGAATCTGATCTACACAGTTAAATTCTGTTAGAATCCATCATTTCACATGTGATACAAGTGGTTTCCACACATAGAAGTTAAGGAACATTGAGTAACAATCAACATCAGTTTTGCCCAATGCGTTTCAATGGGGAAAACAAGTGAATTTGAGATGTTGATGTTTACCTTGAGTAACACTTAGGAAACCATCCAAAGAGTTATTACCCATTAGAGAACTATGTATTACATCATTTGGAACAGTTTTACATCAGTATTTTCACGTGGGACTGAGATATAGTTGAATGTAACTTGACTTCACAATGGTGCGTTTCAAGAGCTGAAAAACACTCCAAGTGATAACAAGTGTTACGGCTGGTTAATCTAGTAGAATCTGATCTACACAGTTAAATTCTGTTAGAATCCATCATTTCACATGTGATACAAGTGGTTTCCACACATAGAAGTGTAGCAGTTATGCGTGTCGTCCACCTCTCGAACCCTCAGGTACCACTCTTCGGACCAGGTGAAAGTATAATAATAATAACTTTTTATTTCGTTATTATAATGTGCACAAAGCACCCTCCACTCCACACTCATATACAATAAACTCTTTCTCAATAATAACAATACTCCTCCTCTCCCAGACACGTTGCCACCCTACCTCCCAGCTCAGCTCAAATGTCTGGGCTCACCCAGAGTCCTTTTATAGCCCCTGACCCGGAAGTGGCCCCAAGCCAAACCCACAAGTCTGTTTTCCTTCCGGGTCAGGGCAAAGTCCTTTTCTTCATCCCGGGAGCACATCGCTTCTTCCAGTCACGTGACTGGGATGCACTCCCGGGTTATAGGGCATGCCAGAGCCCACTAGCCCCCCTACAGCGACTCCTGGCGGCCCCCAGGGTATCCAGCAGGGCTGTGTCAAAACACCACAAAGTCCATGAGGCCCTGCTGGAACTCGGGGCACAAATATGCTGTCCGGAGGGCTCCTCCTAGCGGCCTGGGGGTGACAACCGGAGTCCATAGCCGGTCGCCTGTCACAGAAGTTAAGGAACATTGAGTAACAATCAACATCAGTTTTGCCCAATGCGTTTCAATGGGGAAAACAAGTGAATTTGAGATGTTGATGTTTACCTTGAGTAACACTTAGGAAACCATCCAAAGAGTTATTACCCATTAGAGAACTATGTATTACATCATTTGGAACAGTTTTACATCAGTATTTTCACGTGGGACTGAGATATAGTTGAATGTAACTTGACTTCACAATGGTGCGTTTCAAGAGCTGAAAAACACTCCAAGTGATAACAAGTGTTACGGCTGGTTAATCTAGTAGAATCTGATCTACACAGTTAAATTCTGTTAGAATCCATCATTTCACATGTGATACAAGTGGTTTCCACACATAGAAGTTAAGGAACATTGAGTAACAATCAACATCAGTTTTGCCCAATGCGTTTCAATGGGGAAAACAAGTGAATTTGAGATGTTGATGTTTACCTTGAGTAACACTTAGGAAACCATCCAAAGAGTTATTACCCATTAGAGAACTATGTATTACATCATTTGGAACAGTTTTACATCAGTATTTTCACGTGGGACTGAGATATAGTTGAATGTAACTTGACTTCACAATGGTGCGTTTCAAGAGCTGAAAAACACTCCAAGTGATAACAAGTGTTACGGCTGGTTAATCTAGTAGAATCTGATCTACACAGTTAAATTCTGTTAGAATCCATCATTTCACATGTGATACAAGTGGTTTCCACACATAGAAGTTAAGGAACATTGAGTAACAATCAACATCAGTTTTGCCCAATGCGTTTCAATGGGGAAAACAAGTGAATTTGAGATGTTGATGTTTACCTTGAGTAACACTTAGGAAACCATCCAAAGAGTTATTACCCATTAGAGAACTATGTATTACATCATTTGGAACAGTTTTACATCAGTATTTTCACGTGGGACTGAGATATAGTTGAATGTAACTTGACTTCACAATGGTGCGTTTCAAGAGCTGAAAAACACTCCAAGTGATAACAAGTGTTACGGCTGGTTAATCTAGTAGAATCTGATCTACACAGTTAAATTCTGTTAGAATCCATCATTTCACATGTGATACAAGTGGTTTCCACACATAGAAGTTAAGGAACATTGAGTAACAATCAACATCAGTTTTGCCCAATGCGTTTCAATGGGGAAAACAAGTGAATTTGAGATGTTGATGTTTACCTTGAGTAACACTTAGGAAACCATCCAAAGAGTTATTACCCATTAGAGAACTATGTATTACATCATTTGGAACAGTTTTACATCAGTATTTTCACGTGGGACTGAGATATAGTTGAATGTAACTTGACTTCACAATGGTGCGTTTCAAGAGCTGAAAAACACTCCAAGTGATAACAAGTGTTACGGCTGGTTAATCTAGTAGAATCTGATCTACACAGTTAAATTCTGTTAGAATCCATCATTTCACATGTGATACAAGTGGTTTCCACACATAGAAGTTAAGGAACATTGAGTAACAATCAACATCAGTTTTGCCCAATGCGTTTCAATGGGGAAAACAAGTGAATTTGAGATGTTGATGTTTACCTTGAGTAACACTTAGGAAACCATCCAAAGAGTTATTACCCATTAGAGAACTATGTATTACATCATTTGGAACAGTTTTACATCAGTATTTTCACGTGGGACTGAGATATAGTTGAATGTAACTTGACTTCACAATGGTGCGTTTCAAGAGCTGAAAAACACTCCAAGTGATAACAAGTGTTACGGCTGGTTAATCTAGTAGAATCTGATCTACACAGTTAAATTCTGTTAGAATCCATCATTTCACATGTGATACAAGTGGTTTCCACACATAGAAGTTAAGGAACATTGAGTAACAATCAACATCAGTTTTGCCCAATGCGTTTCAATGGGGAAAACAAGTGAATTTGAGATGTTGATGTTTACCTTGAGTAACACTTAGGAAACCATCCAAAGAGTTATTACCCATTAGAGAACTATGTATTACATCATTTGGAACAGTTTTACATCAGTATTTTCACGTGGGACTGAGATATAGTTGAATGTAACTTGACTTCACAATGGTGCGTTTCAAGAGCTGAAAAACACTCCAAGTGATAACAAGTGTTACGGCTGGTTAATCTAGTAGAATCTGATCTACACAGTTAAATTCTGTTAGAATCCATCATTTCACATGTGATACAAGTGGTTTCCACACATAGAAGTTAAGGAACATTGAGTAACAATCAACATCAGTTTTGCCCAATGCGTTTCAATGGGGAAAACAAGTGAATTTGAGATGTTGATGTTTACCTTGAGTAACACTTAGGAAACCATCCAAAGAGTTATTACCCATTAGAGAACTATGTATTACATCATTTGGAACAGTTTTACATCAGTATTTTCACGTGGGACTGAGATATAGTTGAATGTAACTTGACTTCACAATGGTGCGTTTCAAGAGCTGAAAAACACTCCAAGTGATAACAAGTGTTACGGCTGGTTAATCTAGTAGAATCTGATCTACACAGTTAAATTCTGTTAGAATCCATCATTTCACATGTGATACAAGTGGTTTCCACACATAGAAGTTAAGGAACATTGAGTAACAATCAACATCAGTTTTGCCCAATGCGTTTCAATGGGGAAAACAAGTGAATTTGAGATGTTGATGTTTACCTTGAGTAACACTTAGGAAACCATCCAAAGAGTTATTACCCATTAGAGAACTATGTATTACATCATTTGGAACAGTTTTACATCAGTATTTTCACGTGGGACTGAGATATAGTTGAATGTAACTTGACTTCACAATGGTGCGTTTCAAGAGCTGAAAAACACTCCAAGTGATAACAAGTGTTACGGCTGGTTAATCTAGTAGAATCTGATCTACACAGTTAAATTCTGTTAGAATCCATCATTTCACATGTGATACAAGTGGTTTCCACACATAGAAGTTAAGGAACATTGAGTAACAATCAACATCAGTTTTGCCCAATGCGTTTCAATGGGGAAAACAAGTGAATTTGAGATGTTGATGTTTACCTTGAGTAACACTTAGGAAACCATCCAAAGAGTTATTACCCATTAGAGAACTATGTATTACATCATTTGGAACAGTTTTACATCAGTATTTTCACGTGGGACTGAGATATAGTTGAATGTAACTTGACTTCACAATGGTGCGTTTCAAGAGCTGAAAAACACTCCAAGTGATAACAAGTGTTACGGCTGGTTAATCTAGTAGAATCTGATCTACACAGTTAAATTCTGTTAGAATCCATCATTTCACATGTGATACAAGTGGTTTCCACACATAGAAGTTAAGGAACATTGAGTAACAATCAACATCAGTTTTGCCCAATGCGTTTCAATGGGGAAAACAAGTGAATTTGAGATGTTGATGTTTACCTTGAGTAACACTTAGGAAACCATCCAAAGAGTTATTACCCATTAGAGAACTATGTATTACATCATTTGGAACAGTTTTACATCAGTATTTTCACGTGGGACTGAGATATAGTTGAATGTAACTTGACTTCACAATGGTGCGTTTCAAGAGCTGAAAAACACTCCAAGTGATAACAAGTGTTACGGCTGGTTAATCTAGTAGAATCTGATCTACACAGTTAAATTCTGTTAGAATCCATCATTTCACATGTGATACAAGTGGTTTCCACACATAGAAGTTAAGGAACATTGAGTAACAATCAACATCAGTTTTGCCCAATGCGTTTCAATGGGGAAAACAAGTGAATTTGAGATGTTGATGTTTACCTTGAGTAACACTTAGGAAACCATCCAAAGAGTTATTACCCATTAGAGAACTATGTATTACATCATTTGGAACAGTTTTACATCAGTATTTTCACGTGGGACTGAGATATAGTTGAATGTAACTTGACTTCACAATGGTGCGTTTCAAGAGCTGAAAAACACTCCAAGTGATAACAAGTGTTACGGCTGGTTAATCTAGTAGAATCTGATCTACACAGTTAAATTCTGTTAGAATCCATCATTTCACATGTGATACAAGTGGTTTCCACACATAGAAGTTAAGGAACATTGAGTAACAATCAACATCAGTTTTGCCCAATGCGTTTCAATGGGGAAAACAAGTGAATTTGAGATGTTGATGTTTACCTTGAGTAACACTTAGGAAACCATCCAAAGAGTTATTACCCATTAGAGAACTATGTATTACATCATTTGGAACAGTTTTACATCAGTATTTTCACGTGGGACTGAGATATAGTTGAATGTAACTTGACTTCACAATGGTGCGTTTCAAGAGCTGAAAAACACTCCAAGTGATAACAAGTGTTACGGCTGGTTAATCTAGTAGAATCTGATCTACACAGTTAAATTCTGTTAGAATCCATCATTTCACATGTGATACAAGTGGTTTCCACACATAGAAGTTAAGGAACATTGAGTAACAATCAACATCAGTTTTGCCCAATGCGTTTCAATGGGGAAAACAAGTGAATTTGAGATGTTGATGTTTACCTTGAGTAACACTTAGGAAACCATCCAAAGAGTTATTACCCATTAGAGAACTATGTATTACATCATTTGGAACAGTTTTACATCAGTATTTTCACGTGGGACTGAGATATAGTTGAATGTAACTTGACTTCACAATGGTGCGTTTCAAGAGCTGAAAAACACTCCAAGTGATAACAAGTGTTACGGCTGGTTAATCTAGTAGAATCTGATCTACACAGTTAAATTCTGTTAGAATCCATCATTTCACATGTGATACAAGTGGTTTCCACACATAGAAGTTAAGGAACATTGAGTAACAATCAACATCAGTTTTGCCCAATGCGTTTCAATGGGGAAAACAAGTGAATTTGAGATGTTGATGTTTACCTTGAGTAACACTTAGGAAACCATCCAAAGAGTTATTACCCATTAGAGAACTATGTATTACATCATTTGGAACAGTTTTACATCAGTATTTTCACGTGGGACTGAGATATAGTTGAATGTAACTTGACTTCACAATGGTGCGTTTCAAGAGCTGAAAAACACTCCAAGTGATAACAAGTGTTACGGCTGGTTAATCTAGTAGAATCTGATCTACACAGTTAAATTCTGTTAGAATCCATCATTTCACATGTGATACAAGTGGTTTCCACACATAGAAGTTAAGGAACATTGAGTAACAATCAACATCAGTTTTGCCCAATGCGTTTCAATGGGGAAAACAAGTGAATTTGAGATGTTGATGTTTACCTTGAGTAACACTTAGGAAACCATCCAAAGAGTTATTACCCATTAGAGAACTATGTATTACATCATTTGGAACAGTTTTACATCAGTATTTTCACGTGGGACTGAGATATAGTTGAATGTAACTTGACTTCACAATGGTGCGTTTCAAGAGCTGAAAAACACTCCAAGTGATAACAAGTGTTACGGCTGGTTAATCTAGTAGAATCTGATCTACACAGTTAAATTCTGTTAGAATCCATCATTTCACATGTGATACAAGTGGTTTCCACACATAGAAGTTAAGGAACATTGAGTAACAATCAACATCAGTTTTGCCCAATGCGTTTCAATGGGGAAAACAAGTGAATTTGAGATGTTGATGTTTACCTTGAGTAACACTTAGGAAACCATCCAAAGAGTTATTACCCATTAGAGAACTATGTATTACATCATTTGGAACAGTTTTACATCAGTATTTTCACGTGGGACTGAGATATAGTTGAATGTAACTTGACTTCACAATGGTGCGTTTCAAGAGCTGAAAAACACTCCAAGTGATAACAAGTGTTACGGCTGGTTAATCTAGTAGAATCTGATCTACACAGTTAAATTCTGTTAGAATCCATCATTTCACATGTGATACAAGTGGTTTCCACACATAGAAGTTAAGGAACATTGAGTAACAATCAACATCAGTTTTGCCCAATGCGTTTCAATGGGGAAAACAAGTGAATTTGAGATGTTGATGTTTACCTTGAGTAACACTTAGGAAACCATCCAAAGAGTTATTACCCATTAGAGAACTATGTATTACATCATTTGGAACAGTTTTACATCAGTATTTTCACGTGGGACTGAGATATAGTTGAATGTAACTTGACTTCACAATGGTGCGTTTCAAGAGCTGAAAAACACTCCAAGTGATAACAAGTGTTACGGCTGGTTAATCTAGTAGAATCTGATCTACACAGTTAAATTCTGTTAGAATCCATCATTTCACATGTGATACAAGTGGTTTCCACACATAGAAGTTAAGGAACATTGAGTAACAATCAACATCAGTTTTGCCCAATGCGTTTCAATGGGGAAAACAAGTGAATTTGAGATGTTGATGTTTACCTTGAGTAACACTTAGGAAACCATCCAAAGAGTTATTACCCATTAGAGAACTATGTATTACATCATTTGGAACAGTTTTACATCAGTATTTTCACGTGGGACTGAGATATAGTTGAATGTAACTTGACTTCACAATGGTGCGTTTCAAGAGCTGAAAAACACTCCAAGTGATAACAAGTGTTACGGCTGGTTAATCTAGTAGAATCTGATCTACACAGTTAAATTCTGTTAGAATCCATCATTTCACATGTGATACAAGTGGTTTCCACACATAGAAGTTAAGGAACATTGAGTAACAATCAACATCAGTTTTGCCCAATGCGTTTCAATGGGGAAAACAAGTGAATTTGAGATGTTGATGTTTACCTTGAGTAACACTTAGGAAACCATCCAAAGAGTTATTACCCATTAGAGAACTATGTATTACATCATTTGGAACAGTTTTACATCAGTATTTTCACGTGGGACTGAGATATAGTTGAATGTAACTTGACTTCACAATGGTGCGTTTCAAGAGCTGAAAAACACTCCAAGTGATAACAAGTGTTACGGCTGGTTAATCTAGTAGAATCTGATCTACACAGTTAAATTCTGTTAGAATCCATCATTTCACATGTGATACAAGTGGTTTCCACACATAGAAGTTAAGGAACATTGAGTAACAATCAACATCAGTTTTGCCCAATGCGTTTCAATGGGGAAAACAAGTGAATTTGAGATGTTGATGTTTACCTTGAGTAACACTTAGGAAACCATCCAAAGAGTTATTACCCATTAGAGAACTATGTATTACATCATTTGGAACAGTTTTACATCAGTATTTTCACGTGGGACTGAGATATAGTTGAATGTAACTTGACTTCACAATGGTGCGTTTCAAGAGCTGAAAAACACTCCAAGTGATAACAAGTGTTACGGCTGGTTAATCTAGTAGAATCTGATCTACACAGTTAAATTCTGTTAGAATCCATCATTTCACATGTGATACAAGTGGTTTCCACACATAGAAGTTAAGGAACATTGAGTAACAATCAACATCAGTTTTGCCCAATGCGTTTCAATGGGGAAAACAAGTGAATTTGAGATGTTGATGTTTACCTTGAGTAACACTTAGGAAACCATCCAAAGAGTTATTACCCATTAGAGAACTATGTATTACATCATTTGGAACAGTTTTACATCAGTATTTTCACGTGGGACTGAGATATAGTTGAATGTAACTTGACTTCACAATGGTGCGTTTCAAGAGCTGAAAAACACTCCAAGTGATAACAAGTGTTACGGCTGGTTAATCTAGTAGAATCTGATCTACACAGTTAAATTCTGATAGAATCCATCATTTCACATGTGATACAAGTGGTTTCCACACATAGAAGTTAAGGAACATTGAGTAACAATCAACATCAGATTTGCCCAATGCGTTTCAATGGGGAAAACAAGTGAATTTGAGATTTTGATGTTTACCTTGAGTAACACTTAGGAAACCATCCAAAGAGTTATTACCCATTAGAGAACTATGTATTACATCATTTGGAACAGTTTTACATCAGTATTTTCACGTGGGACTGAGATATAGTTGAATGTAACTTGACTTCACAATGGTGCGTTTCAAGAGCTGAAAAACACTCCAAGTGATAACAAGTGTTACGGCTGGTTAATCTAGTAGAATCTGATCTACACAGTTAAATTCTGTTAGAATCCATCATTTCACATGTGATACAAGTGGTTTCCACACATAGAAGTTAAGGAACATTGAGTAACAATCAACATCAGTTTTGCCCAATGCGTTTCAAAGGGGAAAACAAGTGAATTTGAGATGTTGATGTTTACCTTGAGTAACACTTAGGAAACCATCCAAAGAGTTATTACCCATTAGAGTACTATGTATTACATCATTTGGAACAGTTTTACATCAGTATTTTCACGTGGGACTGAGATATAGTTGAATGTAACTTGACTTCACAATGGTGCGTTTCAAGAGCTGAAAAACACTCCAAGTGATAACAAGTGTTACGGCTGGTTAATCTAGTAGAATCTGATCTACACAGTTAAATTCTGTTAGAATCCATCATTTCACATGTGATACAAGTGGTTTCCACACATAGAAGTTAAGGAACATTGAGTAACAATCAACATCAGATTTGCCCAATGCGTTTCAATGGGGAAAACAAGTGAATTTGAGATGTTGATGTTTACCTTGAGTAACATTTAGGAAACCATCCAAAGAGTTATTACCCATTAGAGAACTATGTATTACATCATTTGGAACAGTTTTACATCAGTATTTTCACGTGGGACTGAGATATAGTTGAATGTAACTTGACTTCACAATGGCGCGTTTCAAGAGCTGAAAAACACTCCAAGTGATAACAAGTGTTACGGCTGGTTAATCTAGTAGAATCTGATCTACACAGTTAAATTCTGTTAGAATCCATCATTTCACATGTGATACAAGTGGTTTCCACACATAGAAGTTAAGGAACATTGAGTAACAATCAACATCAGTTTTGCCCAATGCGTTTCAATGGGGAAAACAAGTGAATTTGAGATGTTGATGTTTACCTTGAGTAACACTTATGAAACCATCCAAAGAGTTATTACCCATTAGAGAACTATGTATTACATCATTTGGAACAGTTTTACATCAGTATTTTCACGTGGGACTGAGATATAGTTGAATGTAACTTGACTTCACAATGGCGCGTTTCAAGAGCTGAAAAACACTCCAAGTGATAACAAGTGTTACAGCTGGTTAATCTAGTAGAATCTGATCTACACAGTTAAATTCTGTTAGAATCCATCATTTCACATGTGATACAAGTGGTTTCCACACATAGAAGTTAAGGAACATTGAGTAACAATCAACATCAGTTTTGCCCAATGCGTTTCAATGGGGAAAACAAGTGAATTTGAGATGTTGATGTTTACCTTGAGTAACACTTAGGAAACCATCCAAAGAGTTATTACCCATTAGAGAACTATGTATTACATCATTTGGAACTGTTTTACATCAGTATTTTCACGTGGGACTGAGATATAGTTGAATGAAACTTGACTTCACAATGGTGCGTTTCAAGAGCTGAAAAACACTCCAAGTGATAACAAGTGTTACGGCTGGTTAATCTAGTAGAATCTGATCTACACAGTTAAATTCTGTTAGAATCCATCATTTCACATGTGATACAAGTGGTTTCCACACACAGAAGTTAAGGAACATTGAGTAACAATCAACATCAGTTTTGCCCAATGCGTTTCAAGGGGGAAAACAAGTGAATTTTGAGATGTTGATGTTTACCTTGAGTAACACTTAGGAAACCATCCAAAGAGTTATTACCCATTAGAGAACTATGTATTACATCATTTGGAACAGTTTTACATCAGTATTTTCACGTGGGACTGAGATATAGTTGAATGTAACTTGACTTCACAATGGTGCGTTTCAAGAGCTGAAAAAACACTCCAAGTGATAACAAGTGTTACGGCTGGTTAATCTAGTAGAATCTGATCTACACAGTTAAATTCTGTTAGAATCCATCATTTCACATGTGATACAAGTGGTTTCCACACATAGAAGTTAAGGAACATTGAGTAACAATCAACATCAGTTTTGCCCAATGCGTTTCAAAGGGGAAAACAAGTGAATTTGAGATGTTGATGTTTACCTTGAGTAACACTTAGGAACCATCCAAAGAGTTATTACCCAATAGAGAACTATGTATTACATCATTTGGAACAGTTTTACATCAGTATTTTCACGTGGGACTGAGATATAGTTGAATGTAACTTGACTTCACAATGGCGCGTTTCAAGAGCTGAAAAACACTCCAAGTGATAACAAGTGTTACGGCTGGTTAATCTAGTAGAATCTGATCTACACAGTTAAATTCTGTTAGAATCCATCATTTCACATGTGATACAAGTGGTTTCCACACATAGAAGTGTAGCAGTTATGCGTGTCGTCCACCTCTCGAACCCTCAGGTACCACTCTTCGGACCAGGTGAAAGTATAATAATAATAACTTTTTATTTCGTTATTATAATGTGCACAAAGCACCCTCCACTCCACACTCATATACAATAAACTCTTTCTCAATAATAACAATACTCCTCCTCTCCCAGACACGTTGCCACCCTACCTCCCAGCTCAGCTCAAATGTCTGGGCTCACCCAGAGTCCTTTTATAGCCCCTGACCCGGAAGTGGCCCCAAGCCAAACCCACAAGTCTGTTTTCCTTCCGGGTCAGGGCAAAGTCCTTTTCTTCATCCCGGGAGCACATCGCTTCTTCCAGTCACGTGACTGGGATGCACTCCCGGGTTATAGGGCATGCCAGAGCCCACTAGCCCCCCTACAGCGACTCCTGGCGGCCCCCAGGGTATCCAGCAGGGCTGTGTCAAAACACCACAAAGTCCATGAGGCCCTGCTGGAACTCGGGGCACAAATATGCTGTCCGGAGGGCTCCTCCAAGCGGCCTGGGGGTGACAACCGGAGTCCATAGCCGGTCGCCTGTCACAGAAGTTAAGGAACATTGAGTAACAATCAACATCAGTTTTGCCCAATGCGTTTCAATGGGGAAAACAAGTGAATTTGAGATGTTGATGTTTACCTTGAGTAACACTTAGGAAACCATCCAAAGAGTTATTACCCATTAGAGAACTATGTATTACATCATTTGGAACAGTTTTACATCAGTATTTTCACGTGGGACTGAGATATAGTTGAATGTAACTTGACTTCACAATGGTGCGTTTCAAGAGCTGAAAAACACTCCAAGTGATAACAAGTGTTACGGCTGGTTAATCTAGTAGAATCTGATCTACACAGTTAAATTCTGTTAGAATCCATCATTTCACATGTGATACAAGTGGTTTCCACACACAGAAGTTAAGGAACATTGAGTAACAATCAACATCAGTTTTGCCCAAAGCGTTTCAATGGGGAAAACAAGTGAATTTGAGATGTTGATGTTTACCTTGAGTAACACTTAGGAAACCATCCAAAGAGTTATTACCCATTAGAGAACTATGTATTACATCATTGGAACAGTTTTACATCAGTATTTTCACGTGGGACTGAGATATAGTTGAATGTAACTTGACTTCACAATGGTGCGTTTCAAGAGCTGAAAAACACTCCAAGTGATAACAAGTGTTACGGCTGGTTAATCTAGTAGAATCTGATCTACATAGTTAAATTCTGTTAGAATCCATCATTTCACATGTGATACAAGTGGTTTCCACACATAGAAGTTAAGGAACATTGAGTAACAATCAACATCAGTTTTGCCCAATGCGTTTCAATGGGGAAAACAAGTGAATTTGAGATGTTGATGTTTACCTTGAGTAACACTTAGGAAACCATCCAAAGAGTTATTACCCCTTAGAGAACTATGTATTACATCATTTGGAACAGTTTTACATCAGTATTTTCACGTGGGACTGAGATATAGTTGAATGTAACTTGACTTCACAATGGTGCGTTTCAAGAGCTGAAAAACACTCCAAGTGATAACAAGTGTTACGGCTGGTTAATCTAGTAGAATCTGATCTACACAGTTAAATTCTGTTAGAATCCATCATTTCACATGTGATACAAGTGGTTTCCACACATAGAAGTTAAGGAACATTGAGTAACAATCAACATCAGTTTTGCCCAATGCGTTTCAAAGGGGAAAACAAGTGAATTTGAGATGTTGATGTTTACCTTGAGTAACACTTAGGAAACCATCCAAAGAGTTATTAACCATTAGAGAACTATGTATTACATCATTTGGAACAGTTTTACATCAGTATTTTCACGTGGGACTGAGATATAGTTGAATGTAACTTGACTTCACAATGGTGCGTTTCAAGAGCTGAAAAACACTCCAAGTGATAACAAGTGTTACGGCTGGTTAATCTAGTAGAATCTGATCTACACAGTTAAATTCTGTTAGAATCCATCATTTCACATGTGATACAAGTGGTTTCCACACATAGAAGTTAAGGAACATTGAGTAACAATCAACATCAGTTTTGCCCAATGCGTTTCAAAGGGGAAAACAAGTGAATTTGAGATGTTGATGTTTACCTTGAGTAACACTTAGGAAACCATCCAAAGAGTTATTACCATTAGAGAACTATGTATTACATCATTTGGAACAGTTTTACATCAGTATTTTCACGTGGGACTGAGATATAGTTGAATGTAACTTGACTTCACAATGGTGCGTATCAAGAGCTGAAAAACACTCCATGTGATAACAAGTGTTACGGCTGGTTAATCTAGTAGAATCTGATCTACACAGTTAAATTCTGTTAGAATCCATCATTTCACATGTGATACAAGTGGTTTCCACACATAGAAGTTAAGGAACATTGAGTAACAATCAACATCAGTTTTGCCCAATGCGTTTCAATGGGGGAAAACAAGTGAATTTGAGATGTTGATGTTTACCTTGAGTAACACTTAGGAAACCATCCAAAGAGTTATTACCCATTAGAGAACTATGTATTACATCATTTGGAACAGTTTTACATCAGTATTTTCACGTGGGACTGAGATAGAGTTGAATGTAACTTGACTTCACAATGGCGCGTTTCAAGAGCTGAAAAACACTCCAAGTGATAACAAGTGTTACGGCTGGGTTAATCTAGTAGAATCTGATCTACACAGTTAAATTCTGTTAGAATCCATCATTTCACATGTGATACAAGTGGTTTCCACACATAGAAGTTAAGGAACATTGAGTAACAATCAACATCAGTTTTGCCCAATGCGTTTCAATGGGGAAAACAAGTGAATTTGAGATGTTGATGTTTACCTTGAGTAACACTTAGGAAACCATCCAAAGAGTTATTACCCATTAGAGAACTATGTATTACATCATTTGGAACAGTTTTACATCAGTATTTTCACGTGGGACTGAGATATAGTTGAATGTAACTTGACTTCACAATGGTGCGTTTCAAGAGCTGAAAAACACTCCAAGTGATAACAAGTGTTACGGCTGGTTAATCTAGTAGAATCTGATCTACACAGTTAAATTCTGTTAGAATCCATCATTTCACATGTGATACAAGTGGTTTCCACACATAGAAGTTAAGGAACATTGAGTAACAATCAACATCAGTTTTGCCCAATGCGTTTCAATGGGGAAAACAAGTGAATTTGAGATGTTGATGTTTACCTTGAGTAACACTTAGGAAACCATCCAAAGAGTTATTACCCATTAGAGAACTATGTATTACATCATTTGGAACAGTTTTACATCAGTATTTTCACGTGGGACTGAGATATAGTTGAATGTAACTTGACTTCACAATGGTGCGTTTCAAGAGCTGAAAAACACTCCAAGTGATAACAAGTGTTACGGCTGGTTAATCTAGTAGAATCTGATCTACACAGTTAAATTCTGTTAGAATCCATCATTTCACATGTGATACAAGTGGTTTCCACACATAGAAGTTAAGGAACATTGAGTAACAATCAACATCAGTTTTGCCCAATGCGTTTCAATGGGGAAAACAAGTGAATTTGAGATGTTGATGTTTACCTTGAGTAACACTTAGGAAACCATCCAAAGAGTTATTACCCATTAGAGAACTATGTATTACATCATTTGGAACAGTTTTACATCAGTATTTTCACGTGGGACTGAGATATAGTTGAATGTAACTTGACTTCACAATGGTGCGTTTCAAGAGCTGAAAAACACTCCAAGTGATAACAAGTGTTACGGCTGGTTAATCTAGTAGAATCTGATCTACACAGTTAAATTCTGTTAGAATCCATCATTTCACATGTGATACAAGTGGTTTCCACACATAGAAGTTAAGGAACATTGAGTAACAATCAACATCAGTTTTGCCCAATGCGTTTCAATGGGGAAAACAAGTGAATTTGAGATGTTGATGTTTACCTTGAGTAACACTTAGGAAACCATCCAAAGAGTTATTACCCATTAGAGAACTATGTATTACATCATTTGGAACAGTTTTACATCAGTATTTTCACGTGGGACTGAGATATAGTTGAATGTAACTTGACTTCACAATGGTGCGTTTCAAGAGCTGAAAAACACTCCAAGTGATAACAAGTGTTACGGCTGGTTAATCTAGTAGAATCTGATCTACACAGTTAAATTCTGTTAGAATCCATCATTTCACATGTGATACAAGTGGTTTCCACACATAGAAGTTAAGGAACATTGAGTAACAATCAACATCAGTTTTGCCCAATGCGTTTCAATGGGGAAAACAAGTGAATTTGAGATGTTGATGTTTACCTTGAGTAACACTTAGGAAACCATCCAAAGAGTTATTACCCATTAGAGAACTATGTATTACATCATTTGGAACAGTTTTACATCAGTATTTTCACGTGGGACTGAGATATAGTTGAATGTAACTTGACTTCACAATGGCGCGTTTCAAGAGCTGAAAAACACTCCAAGTGATAACAAGTGTTACGGCTGGTTAATCTAGTAGAATCTGATCTACACAGTTAAATTCTGTTAGAATCCATCATTTCACATGTGATACAAGTGGTTTCCACACATAGAAGTTAAGGAACATTGAGTAACAATCAACATCAGTTTTGCCCAATGCGTTTCAATGGGGAAAACAAGTGAATTTGAGATGTTGATGTTTACCTTGAGTAACACTTAGGAAACCATCCAAAGAGTTATTACCCATTAGAGAACTATGTATTACATCATTTGGAACAGTTTTACATCAGTATTTTCACGTGGGACTGAGATATAGTTGAATGTAACTTGACTTCACAATGGTGCGCTTCAAGAGCTGAAAAACACTCCAAGTGATAACAAGTGTTACGGCTGGTTAATCTAGTAGAATCTGATCTACACCGTTAAATTCTGTTAGAATCCATCATTTCACATGTGATACAAGTGGTTTCCACACACAGAAGTTAAGGAACATTGAGTAACAATCAACATCAGTTTTGCCCAATGCGTTACAATGGGGAAAACAAGTGAATTTGAGATGTTGATGTTTACCTTGAGTAACACTTAGGAAACCATCCAAAGAGTTATTACCCATTAGAGAACTATGTATTACATCATTTGGAACAGTTTTACATCAGTATTTTCACGTGGGACTGAGATATAGTTGAATGTAACTTGACTTCACAATGGTGCGTTTCAAGAGCTGAAAAACACTCCAAGTGATAACAAGTGTTACGGCTGGTTAATCTAGTAGAATCTGATCTACACAGTTAAATTCTGTTAGAATCCATCATTTCACATGTGATACAAGTGGTTTCCACACATAGAAGTTAAGGAACATTGAGTAACAATCAACATCAGTTTTGCCCAATGCGTTTCAATGGGGAAAACAAGTGAATTTGAGATGTTGATGTTTACCTTGAGTAACACTTAGGAAACCATCCAAAGAGTTATTACCCATTAGAGAACTATGTATTACATCATTTGGAACAGTTTTACATCAGTATTTTCACGTGGGACTGAGATATAGTTGAATGTAACTTGACTTCACAATGGTGCGTTTCAAGAGCTGAAAAACACTCCAAGTGATAACAAGTGTTACGGCTGGTTAATCTAGTAGAATCTGATCTACACAGTTAAATTCTGTTAGAATCCATCATTTCACTGTGATACAAGTGGTTTCCACACACAGAAGTTAAGGAACATTGAGTAACAATCAACATCAGTTTTGCCCAATGCGTTTCAATGGGGAAAACAAGTGAATTTGAGATGTTGATGTTTACCTTGAGTAACACTTAGGAAACCATCCAAAGAGTTATTACCCATTAGAGAACTATGTATTACATCATTTGGAACAGTTTTACATCAGTATTTTCACGTGGGACTGAGATATAGTTGAATGTAACTTGACTTCACAATGGTGCGTTTCAAGAGCTGAAAAACACTCCAAGTGATAACAAGTGTTACGGCTGGTTAATCTAGTAGAATCTGATCTACACAGTTAAATTCTGTTAGAATCCATCATTTCACATGTGATACAAGTGGTTTCCACACATAGAAGTTAAGGAACATTGAGTAACAATCAACATCAGTTTTGCCCAATGCGTTTCAATGGGGAAAACAAGTGAATTTGAGATGTTGATGTTTACCTTGAGTAACACTTAGGAAACCATCCAAAGAGTTATTACCCATTAGAGAACTATGTATTACATCATTTGGAACAGTTTTACATCAGTATTTTCACGTGGGACTGAGATATAGTTGAATGTAACTTGACTTCACAATGGTGCGTTTCAAGAGCTGAAAAACACTCCAAGTGATAACAAGTGTTACGGCTGGTTAATCTAGTAGAATCTGATCTACACAGTTAAATTCTGTTAGAATCCATCATTTCACATGTGATACAAGTGGTTTCCACACATAGAAGTTAAGGAACATTGAGTAACAATCAACATCAGTTTTGCCCAATGCGTTTCAAAGGGGAAAACAAGTGAATTTGAGATGTTGATGTTTACCTTGAGTAACACTTAGGAAACCATCCAAAGAGTTATTACCATTAGAGAACTATGTATTACATCATTTGGAACAGTTTTACATCAGTATTTTCACGTGGGACTGAGATATAGTTGAATGTAACTTGACTTCACAATGGTGCGTTTCAAGAGCTGAAAAACACTCCAAGTGATAACAAGTGTTACGGCTGTTAATCTAGTAGAATCTGATCTACACAGTTAAATTCTGTTAGAATCCATCATTTCACATGTGATACAAGTGGTTTCCACACATAGAAGTTAAGGAACATTGAGTAACAATCAACATCAGTTTTGCCCAATGCGTTTCAATGGGGAAAACAAGTGAATTTGAGATGTTGATGTTTACCTTGAGTAACACTTAGGATACCATCCAAAGAGTTATTACCCATTAGAGAACTATGTATTACATCATTTGGAACAGTTTTACATCAGTATTTTCACGTGGGACTGAGATATAGTTGAATGTAACTTGACTTCACAATGGTGCGTTTCAAGAGCTGAAAAACACTCCAAGTGATAACAAGTGTTACGGCTGTTAATCTAGTAGAATCTGATCTACACAGTTAAATTCTGTTAGAATCCATCATTTCACATGTGATACAAGTGGTTTCCACACATAGAAGTTAAGGAACATTGAGTAACAATCAACATCAGTTTTGCCCAATGCGATTCAATGGGGAAAACAACTGAATTTGAGATGTTGATGTTTACCTTGAGTAACATTTAGGAAACCATCCAAAGAGTTATTACCCATTAGAGAACTATGTATTACATCATTTGGAACAGTTTTACATCAGTATTTTCACGTGGGACTGAGATATAGTTGAATGTAACTTGACTTCACAATGGTGCGTTTCAAGAGCTGAAAAACACTCCAAGTGATAACAAGTGTTACGGCTGGTTAATCTAGTAGAATCTGATCTACACAGTTAAATTCTGTTAGAATCCATCATTTCACATGTGATACAAGTGGTTTCCACACATAGAAGTTAAGGAACATTGAGTAACAATCAACATCAGTTTTGCCCAATGCGTTTCAATGGGGAAAACAAGTGAATTTGAGATGTTGATGTTTACCTTGAGTAACACTTAGGAAACCATCCAAAGAGTTATTACCCATTAGAGAACTATGTATTACATCATTTGGAACAGTTTTACATCAGTATTTTCACGTGGGACTGAGATATAGTTGAATGTAACTTGACTTCACAATGGCGCGTTTCAAGAGCTGAAAAACACTCCAAGTGATAACAAGTGTTACGGCTGGTTAATCTAGTAGAATCTGATCTACACAGTTAAATTCTGTTAGAATCCATCATTTCACATGTGATACAAGTGGTTTCCACACATAGAAGTTAAGGAACATTGAGTAACAATCAACATCAGTTTTGCCCAATGCGTTTCAATGGGGAAAACAAGTGAATTTGAGATGTTGATGTTTACCTTGAGTAACACTTAGGAAACCATCCAAAGAGTTATTACCCATTAGAGAACTATGTATTACATCATTTGGAACAGTTTTACATCAGTATTTTCACGTGGGACTGAGATATAGTTGAATGTAACTTGACTTCACAATGGTGCGTTTCAAGAGCTGAAAAACACTCCAAGTGATAACAAGTGTTACGGCTGGTTAATCTAGTAGAATCTGATCTACACAGTTAAATTCTGTTAGAATCCATCATTTCACATGTGATACAAGTGGTTTCCACACATAGAAGTTAAGGAACATTGAGTAACAATCAACATCAGTTTTGCCCAATGCGTTTCAAAGGGGAAAACAAGTGAATTTGAGATGTTGATGTTTACCTTGAGTAACACTTAGGAAACCATCCAAAGAGTTATTACCCATTAGAGAACTATGTATTACATCATTTGGAACAGTTTTACATCAGTATTTTCACGTGGGACTGAGATATAGTTGAATGTAACTTGACTTCACAATGGTGCGTTTCAAGAGCTGAAAAAACACTCCAAGTGATAACAAGTGTTACGGCTGGTTAATCTAGTAGAATCTGATCTACACAGTTAAATTCTGTTAGAATCCATCATTTCACATGTGATACAAGTGGTTTCCACACATAGAAGTTAAGGAACATTGAGTAACAATCAACATCAGTTTTGCCCAATGCGATTCAATGGGGAAAACAAGTGAATTTGAGATGTTGATGTTTACCTTGAGTAACATTTAGGAAACCATCCAAAGAGTTATTACCCATTAGAGAACTATGTATTACATCATTTGGAACAGTTTTACATCAGTATTTTCACGTGGGACTGAGATATAGTTGAATGTAACTTGACTTCACAATGGTGCGTTTCAAAAGCTGAAAAACACTCCAAGTGATAACAAGTGTTACGGCTGGTTAATCTAGTAGAATCTGATCTACACAGTTAAATTCTGTTAGAATCCATCATTTCACATGTGATACAAGTGGTTTCCACACATAGAAGTTAAGGAACATTGAGTAACAATCAACATCAGTTTTGCCCAATGCGTTTCAATGGGGAAAACAAGTGAATTTGAGATGTTGATGTTTACCTTGAGTAACACTTAGGAAACCATCCAAAGAGTTATTACCCATTAGAGAACTATGTATTACATCATTTGGAACAGTTTTACATCAGTATTTTCACGTGGGACTGAGATATAGTTGAATGTAACTTGACTTCACAATGGCGCGTTTCAAGAGCTGAAAAACACTCCAAGTGATAACAAGTGTTACAGCTGGTTAATCTAGTAGAATCTGATCTACACAGTTAAATTCTGTTAGAATCCATCATTTCACATGTGATACAAGTGGTTTCCACACATAGAAGTTAAGGAACATTGAGTAACAATCAACATCAGTTTTGCCCAATGCGTTTCAAAGGGGAAAACAAGTGAATTTGAGATGTTGATGTTTACCTTGAGTAACACTTAGGAAACCATCCAAAGAGTTATTACCCATTAGAGAACTATGTATTACATCATTTGGAACAGTTTTACATCAGTATTTTCACGTGGGACTGAGATATAGTTGAATGTAACTTGACTTCACAATGGTGCGTTTCAAGAGCTGAAAAACACTCCAAGTGATAACAAGTGTTACGGCTGGTTAATCTAGTAGAATCTGATCTACACAGTTAAATTCTGTTAGAATCCATCATTTCACATGTGATACAAGTGGTTTCCACACACAGAAGTTAAGGAACATTGAGTAACAATCAACATCAGTTTTGCCCAATGCGTTTCAAAGGGGAAAACAAGTGAATTTGAGATGTTGATGTTTACCTTGAGTAACACTTAGGAAACCATCCAAAGAGTTATTACCCATTAGAGAACTATGTATTACATCATTTGGAACAGTTTTACATCAGTATTTTCACGTGGGACTGAGATATAGTTGAATGTAACTTGACTTCACAATGGCGCGTTTCAAGAGCTGAAAAACACTCCAAGTGATAACAAGTGTTACGGCTGGTTAATCTAGTAGAATCTGATCTACACAGTTAAATTCTGTTAGAATCCATCATTTCACATGTGATACAAGTGGTTTCCACACATAGAAGTTAAGGAACATTGAGTAACAATCAACATCAGTTTTGCCCAATGCGTTTCAAAGGGGAAAACAAGTGAATTTGAGATGTTGATGTTTACCTTGAGTAACACTTAGGAAACCATCCAAAGAGTTATTACCCATTAGAGAACTATGTATTACATCATTTGGAACAGTTTTACATCAGTATTTTCACGTGGGACTGAGATATAGTTGAATGTAACTTGACTTCACAATGGTGCGTTTCAAGAGCTGAAAAACACTCCAAGTGATAACAAGTGTTACGGCTGGTTAATCTAGTAGAATCTGATCTACACAGTTAAATTCTGTTAGAATCCATCATTTCACATGTGATACAAGTGGTTTCCACACATAGAAGTGTAGCAGTTATGCGTGTCGTCCACCTCTCGAACCCTCAGGTACCACTCTTCGGACCAGGTGAAAGTATAATAATAATAACTTTTTATTTCGTTATTATAATGTGCACAAAGCACCCTCCACTCCACACTCATATACAATAAACTCTTTCTCAATAATAACAATACTCCTCCTCTCCCAGACACGTTGCCACCCTACCTCCCAGCTCAGCTCAAATGTCTGGGCTCACCCAGAGTCCTTTTATAGCCCCTGACCCGGAAGTGGCCCCAAGCCAAACCCACAAGTCTGTTTTCCTTCCGGGTCAGGGCAAAGTCCTTTTCTTCATCCCGGGAGCACATCGCTTCTTCCAGTCACGTGACTGGGATGCACTCCCGGGTTATAGGGCATGCCAGAGCCCACTAGCCCCCCTACAGCGACTCCTGGCGGCCCCCAGGGTATCCAGCAGGGCTGTGTCAAAACACCACAAAGTCCATGAGGCCCTGCTGGAACTCGGGGCACAAATATGCTGTCCGGAGGGCTCCTCCTAGCGGCCTGGGGGTGACAACCGGAGTCCATAGCCGGTCGCCTGTCACAGAAGTTAAGGAACATTGAGTAACAATCAACATCAGTTTTGCCCAATGCGTTTCAATGGGGAAAACAAGTGAATTTGAGATGTTGATGTTTACCTTGAGTAACACTTAGGAAACCATCCAAAGAGTTATTACCCATTAGAGAACTATGTATTACATCATTTGGAACAGTTTTACATCAGTATTTTCACGTGGGACTGAGATATAGTTGAATGTAACTTGACTTCACAATGGTGCGTTTCAAGAGCTGAAAAACACTCCAAGTGATAACAAGTGTTACGGCTGGTTAATCTAGTAGAATCTGATCTACACAGTTAAATTCTGTTAGAATCCATCATTTCACATGTGATACAAGTGGTTTCCACACATAGAAGTTAAGGAACATTGAGTAACAATCAACATCAGTTTTGCCCAATGCGTTTCAAAGGGGAAAACAAGTGAATTTGAGATGTTGATGTTTACCTTGAGTAACACTTAGGAAACCATCCAAAGAGTTATTACCCATTAGAGAACTATGTATTACATCATTTGGAACAGTTTTACATCAGTATTTTCACGTGGGACTGAGATATAGTTGAATGTAACTTGACTTCACAATGGTGCGTTTCAAGAGCTGAAAAACACTCCAAGTGATAACAAGTGTTACGGCTGGTTAATCTAGTAGAATCTGATCTACATAGTTAAATTCTGTTAGAATCCATCATTTCACATGTGATACAAGTGGTTTCCACACATAGAAGTTAAGGAACATTGAGTAACAATCAACATCAGTTTTGCCCAATGCGTTTCAATGGGGAAAACAAGTGAATTTGAGATGTTGATGTTTACCTTGAGTAACACTTAGGAAACCATCCAAAGAGTTATTACCCATTAGAGAACTATGTATTACATCATTTGGAACAGTTTTACATCAGTATTTTCACGTGGGACTGAGATATAGTTGAATGTAACTTGACTTCACAATGGTGCGTTTCAAGAGCTGAAAAACACTCCAAGTGATAACAAGTGTTACGGCTGGTTAATCTAGTAGAATCTGATCTACACAGTTAAATTCTGTTAGAATCCATCATTTCACATGTGATACAAGTGGTTTCCACACATAGAAGTTAAGGAACATTGAGTAACAATCAACATCAGTTTTGCCCAATGCGTTTCAAAGGGGAAAACAAGTGAATTTGAGATGTTGATGTTTACCTTGAGTAACACTTAGGAAACCATCCAAAGAGTTATTACCCATTAGAGAACTATGTATTACATCATTTGGAACAGTTTTACATCAGTATTTTCACGTGGGACTGAGATATAGTTGAATGTAACTTGACTTCACAATGGCGCGTTTCAAGAGCTGAAAAACACTCCAAGTGATAACAAGTGTTACGGCTGGTTAATCTAGTAGAATCTGATCTACACAGTTAAATTCTGTTAGAATCCATCATTTCACATGTGATACAAGTGGTTTCCACACATAGAAGTTAAGGAACATTGAGTAACAATCAACATCAGTTTTGCCCAATGCGTTTCAATGGGGAAAACAAGTGAATTTGAGATGTTGATGTTTACCTTGAGTAACACTTAGGAAACCATCCAAAGAGTTATTACCCATTAGAGAACTATGTATTACATCATTTGGAACAGTTTTACATCAGTATTTTCACGTGGGACTGAGATATAGTTGAATGTAACTTGACTTCACAATGGTGCGTTTCAAGAGCTGAAAAACACTCCAAGTGATAACAAGTGTTACGGCTGGTTAATCTAGTAGAATCTGATCTACACAGTTAAATTCTGTTAGAATCCATCATTTCACATGTGATACAAGTGGTTTCCACACATAGAAGTTAAGGAACATTGAGTAACAATCAACATCAGTTTTGCCCAATGCGTTTCAATGGGGAAAACAAGTGAATTTGAGATGTTGATGTTTACCTTGAGTAACACTTAGGAAACCATCCAAAGAGTTATTACCCATTAGAGAACTATGTATTACATCATTTGGAACAGTTTTACATCAGTATTTTCACGTGGGACTGAGATATAGTTGAATGTAACTTGACTTCACAATGGTGCGTTTCAAGAGCTGAAAAACACTCCAAGTGATAACAAGTGTTACGGCTGGTTAATCTAGTAGAATCTGATCTACACAGTTAAATTCTGTTAGAATCCATCATTTCACATGTGATACAAGTGGTTTCCACACATAGAAGTTAAGGAACATTGAGTAACAATCAACATCAGTTTTGCCCAATGCGTTTCAATGGGGAAAACAAGTGAATTTGAGATGTTGATGTTTACCTTGAGTAACACTTAGGAAACCATCCAAAGAGTTATTACCCATTAGAGAACTATGTATTACATCATTTGGAACAGTTTTACATCAGTATTTTCACGTGGGACTGAGATATAGTTGAATGTAACTTGACTTCACAATGGTGCGTTTCAAGAGCTGAAAAACACTCCAAGTGATAACAAGTGTTACGGCTGGTTAATCTAGTAGAATCTGATCTACACAGTTAAATTCTGTTAGAATCCATCATTTCACATGTGATACAAGTGGTTTCCACACATAGAAGTTAAGGAACATTGAGTAACAATCAACATCAGTTTTGCCCAATGCGTTTCAATGGGGAAAACAAGTGAATTTGAGATGTTGATGTTTACCTTGAGTAACACTTAGGAAACCATCCAAAGAGTTATTACCCATTAGAGAACTATGTATTACATCATTTGGAACAGTTTTACATCAGTATTTTCACGTGGGACTGAGATATAGTTGAATGTAACTTGACTTCACAATGGTGCGTTTCAAGAGCTGAAAAACACTCCAAGTGATAACAAGTGTTACGGCTGGTTAATCTAGTAGAATCTGATCTACACAGTTAAATTCTGTTAGAATCCATCATTTCACATGTGATACAAGTGGTTTCCACACATAGAAGTTAAGGAACATTGAGTAACAATCAACATCAGTTTTGCCCAATGCGTTTCAATGGGGAAAACAAGTGAATTTGAGATGTTGATGTTTACCTTGAGTAACACTTAGGAAACCATCCAAAGAGTTATTACCCATTAGAGAACTATGTATTACATCATTTGGAACAGTTTTACATCAGTATTTTCACGTGGGACTGAGATATAGTTGAATGTAACTTGACTTCACAATGGTGCGTTTCAAGAGCTGAAAAACACTCCAAGTGATAACAAGTGTTACGGCTGGTTAATCTAGTAGAATCTGATCTACACAGTTAAATTCTGTTAGAATCCATCATTTCACATGTGATACAAGTGGTTTCCACACATAGAAGTTAAGGAACATTGAGTAACAATCAACATCAGTTTTGCCCAATGCGTTTCAATGGGGAAAACAAGTGAATTTGAGATGTTGATGTTTACCTTGAGTAACACTTAGGAAACCATCCAAAGAGTTATTACCCATTAGAGAACTATGTATTACATCATTTGGAACAGTTTTACATCAGTATTTTCACGTGGGACTGAGATATAGTTGAATGTAACTTGACTTCACAATGGTGCGTTTCAAGAGCTGAAAAACACTCCAAGTGATAACAAGTGTTACGGCTGGTTAATCTAGTAGAATCTGATCTACACAGTTAAATTCTGTTAGAATCCATCATTTCACATGTGATACAAGTGGTTTCCACACATAGAAGTTAAGGAACATTGAGTAACAATCAACATCAGTTTTGCCCAATGCGTTTCAATGGGGAAAACAAGTGAATTTGAGATGTTGATGTTTACCTTGAGTAACACTTAGGAAACCATCCAAAGAGTTATTACCCATTAGAGAACTATGTATTACATCATTTGGAACAGTTTTACATCAGTATTTTCACGTGGGACTGAGATATAGTTGAATGTAACTTGACTTCACAATGGTGCGTTTCAAGAGCTGAAAAACACTCCAAGTGATAACAAGTGTTACGGCTGGTTAATCTAGTAGAATCTGATCTACACAGTTAAATTCTGTTAGAATCCATCATTTCACATGTGATACAAGTGGTTTCCACACATAGAAGTTAAGGAACATTGAGTAACAATCAACATCAGTTTTGCCCAATGCGTTTCAAAGGGGAAAACAAGTGAATTTGAGATGTTGATGTTTACCTTGAGTAACACTTAGGAAACCATCCAAAGAGTTATTACCCATTAGAGAACTATGTATTACATCATTTGGAACAGTTTTACATCAGTATTTTCACGTGGGACTGAGATATAGTTGAATGTAACTTGACTTCACAATGGTGCGTTTCAAGAGCTGAAAAACACTCCAAGTGATAACAAGTGTTACGGCTGGTTAATCTAGTAGAATCTGATCTACACAGTTAAATTCTGTTAGAATCCATCATTTCACATGTGATACAAGTGGTTTCCACACATAGAAGTTAAGGAACATTGAGTAACAATCAACATCAGTTTTGCCCAATGCGTTTCAAAGGGGAAAACAAGTGAATTTGAGATGTTGATGTTTACCTTGAGTAACACTTAGGAAACCATCCAAAGAGTTATTACCCATTAGAGAACTATGTATTACATCATTTGGAACAGTTTTACATCAGTATTTTCACGTGGGACTGAGATATAGTTGAATGTAACTTGACTTCACAATGGTGCGTTTCAAGAGCTGAAAAACACTCCAAGTGATAACAAGTGTTACGGCTGGTTAATCTAGTAGAATCTGATCTACACAGTTAAATTCTGTTAGAATCCATCATTTCACATGTGATACAAGTGGTTTCCACACATAGAAGTTAAGGAACATTGAGTAACAATCAACATCAGTTTTGCCCAATGCGTTTCAATGGGGGAAAACAAGTGAATTTGAGATGTTGATGTTTACCTTGAGTAACACTTAGGAAACCATCCAAAGAGTTATTACCCATTAGAGAACTATGTATTACATCATTTGGAACAGTTTTACATCAGTATTTTCACGTGGGACTGAGATATAGTTGAATGTAACTTGACTTCACAATGGTGCGTTTCAAGAGCTGAAAAACACTCCAAGTGATAACAAGTGTTACGGCTGGTTAATCTAGTAGAATCTGATCTACACAGTTAAATTCTGTTAGAATCCATCATTTCACATGTGATACAAGTGGTTTCCACACATAGAAGTTAAGGAACATTGAGTAACAATCAACATCAGTTTTGCCCAATGCGTTTCAATGGGGAAAACAAGTGAATTTGAGATGTTGATGTTTACCTTGAGTAACACTTAGGAAACCATCCAAAGAGTTATTACCCATTAGAGAACTATGTATTACATCATTTGGAACAGTTTTACATCAGTATTTTCACGTGGGACTGAGATATAGTTGAATGTAACTTGACTTCACAATGGTGCGTTTCAAGAGCTGAAAAACACTCCAAGTGATAACAAGTGTTACGGCTGGTTAATCTAGTAGAATCTGATCTACACAGTTAAATTCTGTTAGAATCCATCATTTCACATGTGATACAAGTGGTTTCCACACATAGAAGTTAAGGAACATTGAGTAACAATCAACATCAGTTTTGCCCAATGCGTTTCAATGGGGAAAACAAGTGAATTTGAGATGTTGATGTTTACCTTGAGTAACACTTAGGAAACCATCCAAAGAGTTATTACCCATTAGAGAACTATGTATTACATCATTTGGAACAGTTTTACATCAGTATTTTCACGTGGGACTGAGATATAGTTGAATGTAACTTGACTTCACAATGGTGCGTTTCAAGAGCTGAAAAACACTCCAAGTGATAACAAGTGTTACGGCTGGTTAATCTAGTAGAATCTGATCTACACAGTTAAATTCTGTTAGAATCCATCATTTCACATGTGATACAAGTGGTTTCCACACATAGAAGTTAAGGAACATTGAGTAACAATCAACATCAGTTTTGCCCAATGCGTTTCAATGGGGAAAACAAGTGAATTTGAGATGTTGATGTTTACCTTGAGTAACACTTAGGAAACCATCCAAAGAGTTATTACCCATTAGAGAACTATGTATTACATCATTTGGAACAGTTTTACATCAGTATTTTCACGTGGGACTGAGATATAGTTGAATGTAACTTGACTTCACAATGGTGCGTTTCAAGAGCTGAAAAACACTCCAAGTGATAACAAGTGTTACGGCTGGTTAATCTAGTAGAATCTGATCTACACAGTTAAATTCTGTTAGAATCCATCATTTCACATGTGATACAAGTGGTTTCCACACATAGAAGTTAAGGAACATTGAGTAACAATCAACATCAGTTTTGCCCAATGCGTTTCAATGGGGAAAACAAGTGAATTTGAGATGTTGATGTTTACCTTGAGTAACACTTAGGAAACCATCCAAAGAGTTATTACCCATTAGAGAACTATGTATTACATCATTTGGAACAGTTTTACATCAGTATTTTCACGTGGGACTGAGATATAGTTGAATGTAACTTGACTTCACAATGGTGCGTTTCAAGAGCTGAAAAACACTCCAAGTGATAACAAGTGTTACGGCTGGTTAATCTAGTAGAATCTGATCTACACAGTTAAATTCTGTTAGAATCCATCATTTCACATGTGATACAAGTGGTTTCCACACATAGAAGTTAAGGAACATTGAGTAACAATCAACATCAGTTTTGCCCAATGCGTTTCAATGGGGAAAACAAGTGAATTTGAGATGTTGATGTTTACCTTGAGTAACACTTAGGAAACCATCCAAAGAGTTATTACCCATTAGAGAACTATGTATTACATCATTTGGAACAGTTTTACATCAGTATTTTCACGTGGGACTGAGATATAGTTGAATGTAACTTGACTTCACAATGGTGCGTTTCAAGAGCTGAAAAACACTCCAAGTGATAACAAGTGTTACGGCTGGTTAATCTAGTAGAATCTGATCTACACAGTTAAATTCTGTTAGAATCCATCATTTCACATGTGATACAAGTGGTTTCCACACATAGAAGTTAAGGAACATTGAGTAACAATCAACATCAGTTTTGCCCAATGCGTTTCAATGGGGAAAACAAGTGAATTTGAGATGTTGATGTTTACCTTGAGTAACACTTAGGAAACCATCCAAAGAGTTATTACCCATTAGAGAACTATGTATTACATCATTTGGAACAGTTTTACATCAGTATTTTCACGTGGGACTGAGATATAGTTGAATGTAACTTGACTTCACAATGGTGCGTTTCAAGAGCTGAAAAACACTCCAAGTGATAACAAGTGTTACGGCTGGTTAATCTAGTAGAATCTGATCTACACAGTTAAATTCTGTTAGAATCCATCATTTCACATGTGATACAAGTGGTTTCCACACATAGAAGTTAAGGAACATTGAGTAACAATCAACATCAGTTTTGCCCAATGCGTTTCAATGGGGAAAACAAGTGAATTTGAGATGTTGATGTTTACCTTGAGTAACACTTAGGAAACCATCCAAAGAGTTATTACCCATTAGAGAACTATGTATTACATCATTTGGAACAGTTTTACATCAGTATTTTCACGTGGGACTGAGATATAGTTGAATGTAACTTGACTTCACAATGGTGCGTTTCAAGAGCTGAAAAACACTCCAAGTGATAACAAGTGTTACGGCTGGTTAATCTAGTAGAATCTGATCTACACAGTTAAATTCTGTTAGAATCC